>NC_056736.1:226651755-226719255 GCF_019279795.1 Protopterus annectens | reverse complement strand
GGAGTTGACTGGTAAGAGAAGTTTTATTTGAATTTATATTTTATTTTTTATAACTGTTTTTCACTGTTTGTAGGAAGGAAGCGATAGCTTGTAGACAAAAAATTTACTTTGATTTATATTTTGTTTTACCTTTAATTTTCACTGTTTGTGTTAGAAAGGGATAGGTTTTAGACAGGCATATTCTAGCCACACTAAGGGGCCTATTCAGCTATAAAGTCGCACAAATTGCAGGGAAGACAATCCAAAGCTTATCTAAACAATCCTCTCTTGGTTTGTGATTTATTGCTCTTTACTGTTAAAAAGAAGTGTGACTGTGAACGATAGTGAGCAGACGCTACTGCTCACATTAATGCGCAGCTTAAAGGAATTACAGCTTTTGAATGACTTTCTGAACTTGTACAGTCAGAACAACAAGTTTACTGTGCTTACTTTAGTATTTAGTTGTATATTGTTTGTGGGATTTTTCTCATAGAATTTAAGTTCTCTTAGATATCTGTGATTACTGATTTTGATTATTCTTTTTGTTTAAAATGTTTTATTCCTTTGAAGCTGAATATGGCTTCCTTAAATGAGTATGCCATTAATGATTTGCTAAAGCACGAATATCTTGTAAAGTGAAATTAAAATGCTATACATATTTAAAGGTAACATCTAATAACACGGGTGATCAGTGTCCCTCATGTAAAAAGTTGGATGATTTGCTTACCATTATTAGTAGTAAATCTTGACTTAATGATGATGATTGCACTTGTGCAACTGGCATGGTTGGTAGAACTGTTGGTCCATATATTAATGACTGGACTGGTGAGATAAATAATGTTAGGCAAAGAGCAAATAGAACACATTTAGGAAATGATGTGTCTATTGTTTGTAAAGATCATTCAACCCCCATGAAAAAAGATGATGCTCCTGATAGCTTTGGAATTCTGGGTGCATGTATTCAGCAATCTGTGGATTCAGAATGTTTAGAAGGAAACAAAAAAGAAACAAAAGAAGTTCACAACAAATAAAGAAGAAAAGTAAACTGATAAATGTCTGTACAGTACAGGGAATATGTGCTAAAAAGGACACCACTTTGCTATGTAGCACACAGACAAAAGGGAATGATAACATTTCTTCTGTCAGAAAACCTTCAGTCTATAGAAAAAGGCGTTTTTTTTTTCCAAAAGAGAAGTTAGAAAGAAAAGGCAAGGGGCAGGTGAAAAGGAAGAAATGAAAACTGAATGTGTAAGGACTGAAGAACATTACTATAAGAAAAAAGAAGAGAAAGACAAACGTTGACTACATGGCTCAAGTTGTGGAAGTACAAAGCCGGCTAGACGAGAACTGCATGCTTGCAAATTTAATATGCAATGAAAACAGTGGGATTAATAAGACTAATGGTGATAAAGATCATTCCTTTGTAACAGTTCATAGAGCAGACAGTACTGCATTAGAAGTTGAAGATTCTTCAGATCTGGTCAGAAGAGATATCCTTGTAATTGGAGATTCTGTTATTAGAGGAACTGATACTTATATTTGCAGATAAGATAATGAACATAAAATCATTTTATGCTTGCAAGGAGCAAAAATAGAAGATGTGAGTCAAGGCTTGGAATGTCTTAATGTAAGGAAGTACAGATATATTTTCATTCATATCGGTACAAATGATCTCATCTGCAAAGACTCTAGGACTGTTAGAAGGGAACTTACAGCCATTTTTGATAGTATAGCTTGTACTGGTATTTTGACATATTTTTCACAAATCCCATACAGAAAGGATAGTCAGGGCACTGCTAATGAAAAGATTATTTGTGCAAATACCTTCATGGAAAAAATGTCTCTTTTTTAAAAAAATGGAAAAGTGTAGAGCATCCAAGCCTAAGTTTGGGCACACGTGTTCAGAGAGGATGGCAGGTATTTGCCAAGATCAGGTAAGAGAATTTTTACAGCAGACATTTTGCAATATCTGACAAAAACTAGGCAGGATTTTTGCCAGCTTGAAAATTTAACTATTCACAGTTAGCAAAATTTGATGCACCTCTGATGGTTGCTAATGCCAGGAGCATTAATAATAAAGTTTTTTTTTTTTTGGAAAATTTGCTATATTTCCACAAGATTATTGTTGTTACTGTTTGTGAAACATGGTTAACGAACAATGATTAGAAGCCAGTGCTGTCAGGATATAAATGTTTTTACTGTAACAGACAATCTAACAAAAAATCAGATGGAGGTGTTATGATAGGGATTAACGATAGTTATGACACCTGTGATTATTACATGTATGGTGATAACACCAATACTACAGATTGTGTAACTATGACAATAATGATGATCCTGGAACATATAACAACTGCTGAGTGTATAAACCACCAAAGTCAACTAGACGAATTCATACATTTATTGCATGAAACACAGGACGGAAGAATAATATTAGCTAGGGACTGAAATTTACCAGAAACAGGCTGGAATAATATTGATTTGACAACATTAATAAGGAAAGTATTCACAACCTATATTCAGGAACAACAATTGCTCCATATTGTAAGAAATGCTACTAGGGACTGGAACATACTAGACATTGTTTGTGTTCCTAAAGAAATTACTGTTACTACAAGTCAAGTTTTACCACCACTGATGTGCAGTGATCATGGAGTTATAAAGGATAACTTGTTGCTAGATAATTCTGCCAAACTGAAATCTAAACCAATGCACAGAAGATTAATTACAGAATATATGCAAGCAAAACAGTCACTACGTAAAACTAACTGGAGTGATTAGTTCAGTAGAAAACTGCAGATGGAATGTGAAAAGTTTTCAAAGAGAAATTGTTTGAGTGTAAAACATTAAAAAAATTGTTTCACATCAGGATCGAGGCATACAATATTTGGGGGATATATTTCCATAACTACAACATACCTGATTAAGGTGAGAGACAAAAATATAAGAAATGGAAGAGGTCAAACTACAACTTTGAAAACTGAAATAAGATGGACAAGCAAATTAAACATAGTGTGAGACAAGATGAAGAAAATTTTGAAGAAATTTTATATAAAGATATTGAGCATAATAGGAATCCTTTTTCTAGAGATATAAGTTGTGGCAGGAGTAAAGACATACAAACTGATAAACTGTGTGTAGATTCTATAATGTATTCTCAGACACAACAGATTATAGGTATATTTACAAAATCTTATGCAAAACAGTTTGGGCCCACAGAAGGAGTGATAAGTTCTCCTAGTGACATCCAGGTAACCATAGATACTGGAGTCAAATTAGATTATATTGAAAAAGAACTGCACAAATTGGATCCAAACAAAGCACAGCGAGGAGGTGGAATTAGTAACAATGACCTAAAAACCCTTCAGCAAGAACTTACGGTACCATTATATCTATTATTCACTAAGCCATATAAATATGGGGAGATTCCTCAAAATTGGAGACATGCGCCTAGTAACCTGTCTTTAAGGGAAAGGGGAGTAGGACAAACCCAGAGTCATATAGACCCTTAAGTCTACCTTTGTGTTGTGGAAAAATAATAGAGAAGGTCATATTGAAAAAGTTATTGTCAGAATTTATGTTGGGACTTGAAATCATAAATCAGCGTGGATATTTTAAAAATAGATCTATCACCACCTGTAACATGATGTTCTATAGTGATATAATAACAGCTATGAATGAAAAATTGTATTGTGATGCAATTTATATATATATTTAACTTCAGCATTTGACAGAGTCATACACAAAACACTGATCAATAAATTAGACCAACTAGGCATTGATGTACTTTTGATAAGATGGATAGCTGCAAGGCTTACACATCACAAGTATCACATAGCAATTGGACAGGTGGAATTCTTGGTTATAGTCAGGGCGCTCCACAGGGCTCTGTTCTAGGCACTTGCTTGTTTAAATTGTATCTTTCAGACCAAACTTTTTCATCTGAGGTGTTCTACAGTTTATATGCAGATGTCCTGTAATTGGGTAAACTAAGTATATGTGTTACAGATAAGGCATGTATGCAAAATAACTTGACTAAATTGACCATTTTGGCACAGGAGAATAATATGCTGATAAATATATCAAAAACTAAGCACATGAGATTTGGGATACATAAAGTGAAAGGTGAATATTTAGTTAACGTGTGTGATATGGAAAGTCTAACTAGAACAGAGCTTATTTTCAGGGGAAGCCTGGGGAGAAATGTTCCAGATGTATGCTCCAGATGTATGTCTTTAGAATGTGAGAGGAAGCTAGAGTACCTGGAGGAAACCCACATGAATACAGGGAGGATATGCTGACTCACACAGAAGGAACACCAGCTGAGAATTGAACCAGACAACATCTTGCTGTGAGGCAACAACATTAAATGCTGCACCACTGCACCACCCATCTCACACAGTGATTGAAACTGTAGATTTATTTAAGGACCTGGGAATATGATAGATCCGGCTTTGACTTTTTCTAATCATATCAGTCAATTGGTTAATGATAGTTATAGGACTATAGGTTGTATAAAAACATTTATAATGTCTAGAAAATCAGAAATCATGAAGTCATTGTTTGTTAGTTACATTAGACCCAAACTTGAGGATGGAATGACAATATGGAAACCTTATAAGAAAACAAGCATGAGAAAACTGGAAAGACTACAGCAGAAGTATACCAAGGGCATCCATGGATGTGAAAAGTTATTAAGAAAGACTAAAATATCTGAACTTGTACATTGTCTCTTATAGATATGTAAGAGGAGATCTTATTCAGGTATACAGGCATTTAGTGACAACTACCTCTGGGAATGTTTGAGGTTATCAAAAAGTACTAGAGAAACATCAGACAACCTATGTAGAAGATTCCATAGGAATGAGAAGTGTACTAATTGGTTCTCTGGGAGAACAGCTCATACTTGGAACAGACTACCAAATTATACTAAAGCAAGTACTAGTTTATAGACATTTTTAAGAATAGCCTAAACACTTATTATAGGAACAAGTGTTGTGGTATATTGGCAGGCTAGAAAGGCATTAATGCCCATGATTGAAATATGTTTATGTATGTATGCATGAAATAAAAAAATATATATATGAAATGACTTCTAAAGTAACTTCATTTGTTTTATTTTCTTTTTGTCTATGAACTCTTTAAATCCTCCATCAAAATAAGAACAATTCCAAAATTGCATTGGCAATCAGCTTTACTATAACATTTGCAAATCATACAAAAAGAAATAGCTACAACAATAAGCCTCATAATGCAATAGTAGGCTCGTACCACAGCTCAAATGGCAGAACAAACTTTCAGTAGCTGCTTAACACTCCTCACCTACAACAAACCCACCAATTAGTAGCATATCCTTAAATGTTCACTTCATTTCCTAAAGCAGTGTTACCATCTCTAGTTTCACACATTTCTTCTAATCAATGCCAGGAAAGGGAGTGAGGATATGGGCAGACTCATATTTAGGGGAAAATGTCCTTGCCTGCCCTTAAACAACAGGGAGTGGAGGGAGATATCCAGCAAAAACCTGTGCCAGAAGATCTTCCTCAGCTCCTACCCATCCTTAAATATCTCTACCAACCCCTTAATCAGCTCTAACCCTGTCCCTCACCACCCACCCTGAATCAATCAGTGTTAATCAGAAATTCCCTGAAAGCATTCATAGACAAATAAATGTCTGCCAGGGCAAACCTTTTGGGTCTCTTATACCTGACTACTATT
The DNA here is from genome assembly GCF_019279795.1 of Protopterus annectens. NCBI lineage: Eukaryota > Metazoa > Chordata > Ceratodontiformes > Protopteridae > Protopterus > Protopterus annectens. The sequence goes on along the minus strand of NC_056736.1, from coordinate 226,713,558 downwards.
TCGCATTTGCTGGGATTTTTTGGTAAATCCTAATGATACCCACTACATGACATGCATGTAACCCAAAAAGGCTTTCACTTAGTTTAGTCTTTTGCGTAGCTGTCTCTCATTAACTCCATGAACTACATTGCAAATACATAAGCAGGAGACATGACCTGTGTCATGCCCATTATGCTCCCAATTTGAGACATGAGCAGGCTTTGCTTCTTCACTGTCTGTCACTCCCCACCCCTCCCCCACTCCCAGCTGGCTAATTGAATGCAAGCTGGGTGGTTCATACTGTGGGTTCTACCTGTCCATCCTGCTGAGCCAAAGCCAACATATTTCATGGAAAGATCTATATGTCAGTCAGAATCAGTTAATGAAAAGCCTGGCCCAGCTAGAGCTAGCAGCTGCCAGCCACCTTGAAAGCCTTTTAGGAGTGTAACAAGGAATTTTTGTTTCATTTTATAGAAATTCTAAGAATTTAGCAGCCACCCAATTCGTGCCCACACTTCAAAACATATTCTTCTGGAGAACATATGTTTCCACTTCTAGAAAAAAATCTTGAAATGATAGGTTTAAGCAAAAACCCATTAAGCCAACAAGGAATCCCCCCGCAAAAAAATAATAATAATAAAAAAAATAATAACAAACAATATCCCATGGGATGCATTGTATATGTGAAGCTGCACCTTTCACTCCAAGACAGGCTTAATAGCAGTATCACCATACGCATGGCATGATTTGCTTCAGCAGCATGCTTTCTCATCTCATTAATGCTTTTCTGAGAGCAGACAAGTATCCTGCAGATCTTCTTTGAAAGTATAACAAACAAGCCAATGATCTATAAAGATGTTCATGAATATTATATTTTCATTTGGAAACTGCTATAGTGTGTTGTGAGCAAACATTAAAACTGGTGCAGCTTTGCTTTAGGCAGATGTTTATGTATTTGTCTGTATGTCTACCTGCTTGTTATTGTTTACTTGTTTTTGTATAGAGGGTTAACCTTGATTTGCTGAGCCTATTTTTAGACAGATCCTATGGTAGACAGCTCCATTATATCTACAGTGTTAATTATTTTTTTCCCAAGTGATCTAGACAGGAGATAGTGGACTCGGAATAAATCAAAACCACTTCAAGAGGACAGTTTCTAGAATCTTATGACATACATTTTCTGAGTTTCATTACTTGTCACTCATGCAGTCTTAATGAACTGTAAAATGCATTGCCTCATACAACCTTTTTGTGTTATGCTGTAAATATGGAACAACTTTCTATGTCACAATGTATATTTGCAGTAATGATACATAATGTTGCATGAAACTGCATGTTAAACAACTTGGAATGTTTTTCCAGCATACCTTTCAACTGATCAGATTTTTGCCTTGTATTTTTGTTCTGTTTCTCATAAAATTTGTGGTTTTCTGGAAAATCACTGAGGCTGAAGCCAGTAAATAGTAAAAGACATTTGAACTTCAGACTTCACACACTTTAGAACAAAACCTGTTATTCTATCAAAGTTCTAAATTTCTAAGAACAACATTTAAAAGTTGTCCCTATTTTTGGGCCTTTGCCACCATTATTTTCAACTTTGTTCAGAATTCTTGCACTTATTGAGACATTTGTTTTACAGTGATATATATTATGTGAGTTCTGTACTATACTTACCACCAAATTACATACTCTCATTACACCCTGCATGCATCATTGTGGTTAAAGGCACTGGCTTATTCTATCCATTGCCAAATATAATCAAAAGGCCAAGCTATGTATTTGGTCATGCATATGATATCACTGATATAGCCAGACAGGAATTATGTAAGCCATGGCATACATTTTGTAAAATTTATGTAAAGTTAATTTATTTACAATGTGCAAGAAAATGTCCTTCAATTCTTTTTTTTAATTTTCATAGCTATCAAACCATGTGATGAGTATTTATATATATATATATATATATATATATATATATATATATATATATCTACATATATATATATATATATATATATATATATATATATATATATATATATATATATATATACATACACATATATATATATATATACACATACACATATATATATATATATATATATATATATATATATATATATATATATATATATATATATTTTTTAGTTCCATCTATCACTACTGAAAATGCATCTAAAAGTGTATTTACTACATTCGTTATGTGCAGCATAATATGTAGCTCCATACTGTGCAGCATTTTGCAGTATGTACTTAACGTTTGTACATCTGGAAGTCTCCTGGCTAGTCCCCAATGTTATATGCAGCAAACACTGTAGCTTCAACCACTGTAGCATGCTGCTGTGCAAATAAAAAAGGCTATTATTTCAGTTAAATAAAATATCCTTTACATTCCTAAGACAATGTTTCTGAACGTTTAGTACTGGATTAGTGCTAGTTGCTAGAGATATTTGCCTAAATTTATTTTTTAATACATATTTAATCACATAAAACTAACACAGCAGAAGTCCACCTTTCAGATGTAATCCGGAAACTGTGGCTTGACAAATAACTTCAGCAGTCACACAATATACAAGTGAAGTCTGAGTGACTCAAACCAAGGACTATGTCAGAATTCACAGAGACACATTGCTCCTCTATTTAAGGTTTCACAATAAGTGGTATTGTGTGATAACAGAATGAAACACTGAACATCTAAATGAAAACATGCAAAGCTTATGGGCAGGTAGCTTTGCCCTAGGCAGGAACAGCCTTAAGCCAACTTGCATATTAGGTGAAACAGTGTTCCTCCTCTCCAACACATACATATAATTCCCAGTGCCCCTATCATGGCTTACCACACTATTCAGATTACTTTCTTCTTCCTTTTTCTCATAGTTTGGTTTGCTATTCATTTTTTTCTGCATTTATTCATTCAGTCATTCAACATATTTTAAGTAGGCAAGAATGCTGACTGATAACTGTGTGGAAACAACTTAATTAAGTTGTGGTCTGGGGTCCACAAGGCTTCTAGAAGCCATGAGAGGATTCTAGATGTTTTTTCAAGAGTATATAACAGATTTTCTTTGTATAGCAAGCTTTACATCCAATGATGGCATGAACACAAATCATGATTCAACAAAGAATTTCAGTCTTGCTCTTCCGCTCTATTTCCTTGAATCCTTTCAACACTCCCTAAATGCCCAATAGCACAATGTGATAACTGTGGTGGAAATAAATGTATTAAGTTAGAGGTCTGGTACTGCAAGCTCCTCAGGAGCCATCAAGATTTTACATGTTCTGATGAGAATTTTCAATCTTGTAAACAACTATTTTCATCCAGTGATATCTGGAATAATAATCAAAACTGGAATGCTTGACACAGACTAGTAACTAGTGCTAAATCCACTGCCTAAAACTCAATGTTAAGTAATGAATAATAATATCCTTTGGGAAGATGGCAACCCCTGGAAACTACCACAATGATAAAACACATTTAAGGCTTGACACATCTGTCATGGATTTGGGAATGCATGTAAACAGTAACCTGGTCTTTGGCCATCATATGTCTACGGTAGTAAACAAATCATTCTATGTTGTGCAACTTATAAGCAAGGGTATGACCCCTAGGTCCAAGGATATCATTGTTCTTCTGGACTTAGAAGGATTCAGTCCAATCATTGAGTACAGCACACCCTTTGGGATGTCCCTGACCAAGTATATACAAACACTGTTGCATCCACAGAGGTTCCTCACAAAAACAGTCCATGGCACATATCTTGTAAACCCTGTATCAGTACTCAGTCTGCTACAAACTGCTAAGAGGCAATCTATGCCTGGCTTACATAGCATCCTCTTATACCTCCTTGAAGGACCTGCTGCACAGCTTCAAAAAAAAAAAAAAAAAACATCAGAATTACCCCATCTAGAAACCTAAGCCTCATCAGCAACATCAGTAGGACATCTTAGAGGGACAGGTATGTGTCTCAGAGACTAGCCCTTCTCTGAAGCAGGCTTCCCATCCATTTGAAGCAGTGGTCTTCCCTAAACCATTTCAAACATTAATTTGATCACTGGATGGGAAATTGGCAATTTATCTTTGATCTGACTGACATATCATTCTCTGTTAGATAGAGGCAGCTTGCAAATGCTTGATCACCTATGTTCAAGCCTTAAAATAACCCTTGGATATCAAAAATATTCAGATACATATGGGAAGTATGGCAAGGCTTAAAAAGGCCTCAATGGTCATTAACCTAGTCAGTCTTGATAGAGATTAGGAGAGGCAGAGCAAAATGTTTAACCAGAATCATGGACACTTGAGAGGTATGCCCAATCCCCACCCAGCATTTATAGCCATGAGGTCTGATGATCACCTTTGCTCCTCATCTGCCACACATCAAGGTATTCCACTTTCATTCATCATCATCATCATCATTAATTCCCTTTTTCCCCTTTTCTACATGGGGTCAGGGTGCCGCATCAACTGTTGCCATCTTTCTCATTTCAATAGCACTCTCCTACCTTCTTCAGCATTCATGCCTGACTGCCACATATCTTTTCCCACACAATCCATCCATCTCTTTGGTGGACACAGTTGTTTTCTGTTGCCTTCTTCCTGTCAGTCCCAAATCTTCTTCACTCGATTGTCTTCTGCTTTTCTGCACACTGTAATCTGTTCTCTTTGACTTTCTCTACAATTGGACTTACTTTCACTTCTGCTTCTCATTTCTTCATCTGACCTACAATGAGCATCCTACCACCCATCTCAGGTACTTCATCTCCCTCACCTCTAGCTTCCTCATCTGCTCTGCCTTTACTGCCCAGGTTTCTGTACCATACAGTAAAATCAGTCGCACCACTGTTTTGTACACCTTACTTTTCCACTTCTGTGGCATTCTTCTGTCATACACTACCCTTGTCACTTTGTGCCATTTGGCTGTAGTCCCTCTATAATTCTAGGGTCTATACTAGATGCTCGATCGCTTAAATGTTTGAATCTCTAAAGTCGACCTTTAGAGATCGAAAAGTTAAGCGATCAAAATTTTACAATAATTAAATATAAAAGCCCCTCTGCACCCCCCACCCCCTACTTTAATATACCAACTCCACGATCACGCTACAGTAAATTTCCATTTCCGCACTGTAGTCCACTGAAATGCAATCTCGGAGTTGGTATATTTAAGTAGTGGGGGAGTGGGGGGTGTAGGGGGGCTTGCTACCCTGCCTAAACCCTTTCTACATTTTTTTACTTACTTTTTTACTATTTTGAACGTTTAAGTGTTCAATCTGTAAAGGTCGACCTTTACAGATTCAAACATTTAAGCATTCATTGTAGTAATATAGACTCTGATTCTAGTTTGAACTCCTCATTCAGACTTTTCCTCTCCTCTATCACCCCTCTCAAATACTTGGCACTGTTAACCTGTTTCACTATTTTCCCCTCTAGCTTATTTAGGAAAAATAGTTGAACAAGTAATCAGCTTCAAGTATCTGGGGATAATGGTGGAGGAGAAGGGAAGTCTGAGTGAGGAGGTCAAAGCTAGAATCAGAGGGGTTGTAGCCAACTGGCATAGGTAGCAGGAGTGCTGTTCCAATTTACTCCACACAAATCACAGAGCAAGAAATACTGCTTAAAATATCTGGTTGATAACTGCTAGCTTCATAATAATAATAATAATAATAATAATAATAATAATAATAATGATGATAGTAATAATAGTAATAACAATGCTTACCATGCTGCTTCTGTCTTGCACCATTCTTCCCAATTGTCCAGAATTCTGCAATATGACTTGACTCCCTGCTAATCAGTAAAGTCAAGCATTAGACATTTAAAGTTTTTATTTATAAAAATGCATCATATTGATGCAACCTTCTGTCCTTTGAGCTCATCATCTTCACGCCTACAGTTTGAACTGTCTTAATTCTCTGCTCCTAGACATTGCAGAGCTAAAGTCTAAGATGCCATTGCTTGACTAGAATCGACTATAATGGTCAAGTCAACTGGTGCTCCTCCGTCTTGGAGGAATTTGGTCTTAGAAGGCTACCACATTTTATTTATCTATTTATTTATTAGAGCAAAGAAGCAGCAAATACAGGCACACACACACACACACACACACACACACACACACACACACACACACATATATACACACATATATATATATATATATATATATATATATATATATATTTTTTTTTTTTTCCCACTGTAGAAAAATAAAAATAAATTAGAAGGCACACCCCTTCAAGCACAGTACTGTATGTGGCCACTTAGCTGGTGTATAAGTAAGCCTGGCACTGGCTCTAGGGTAAGTAAAAGAATCAGGCAGCAAGTATGCAAGTGAGCTGATCTGTACAGTGTAACTGTGCAGCTAGAAAAAAACATTTTTTGAACTGTATAAAGAAGAATAATCCATAAAGTGGCCAGACGCTACAAACATGTTTGTATAGAACAGGAAATATCAACTCAGACCACTATATTTCAGTATAAACCAGTACTTGTAGTTGCAAGGCTGTGTATGTTACTATATCCCTTGTCAGGACTACAAAGGTAGCCATAGTCTGCTAACTGAATACTGCTGCAGCAATACAGAATGCCAGAAAATATCGCTGTCTCCCCACACATCAGCACTCCGCTGATAACCTCTACTGAAGAAAATAATATAGTACGGAGTCCATAGCCAAAAAACTCAGATAAAAAAACGTTTATTGGCACAAAAACGTTTAGTGCTTTCACTCACAACTGTGAGCTTCATCAGGTTCTTTTTGCAGATTAAGTTGATAGTCTGCTAAGTGGTGTGTTAGATTCATAAAAGGAAAGGGGTGTACAAGAAAGTAGGCAAAGGAGAAAAGCAAGCAGAGGGTAACCTATAAGGACATAATATAGGGGTGATTATGAAGGTGGGAAGGAGGGAAACTTGTTTTTTTGGGAACAGTGCCCCATTTTTTTTTCTTTTTATAGAGAAAATGATAATAGGGAAAGAGATAGAATGCAGAAAGTTAGAAAAGTATAAGGAGTAAGTTCATAGTGGCAAATAGACAAATATAGAACACCACTGGCAAACATGGGTGGAGATATAATAAAATGTGGAGACACTGCAGAATACAGGTCAACAAAAGGTTGACAAATGGTGATGGGCAGAATTGTACAGTGTTCATTATATGTGGCACTTGACATTAAAATTGATATTACAGCCTGCATATGTAAAGTCTAGAAAGCAATGCATTTTTATCTCAAAATCATTTATACCATGTTGTGCTAAAAATAAGAATTAAATAAATAAATCTATTTCTTAACTTAGTTATGTTCAGTGTATATAAAATACAGAGTTCCATTTTATAAGTGTGATAGGTCACTTAAGGGTCTGACAGATATTTCCACACTGCTAGGAACTTGTAAGACATTCACCTTTTGGGTTAGTACCTGACAATGTTCCTGAAGCTGCTGTGACATACAAACAATACACTTGACTCCATGCCCTACTGCTTTTACATTACTGAAGGATCAGTCACTACATTGCAAACTAGGAATGAAAAAATTGCTGTAGAAGGCAGTACAATTCAAACACGTTGAGGCAGAAGAGGTACACAGCTGTTCTACCACATTCTTAGTATTCAGTAGCATACGTTCATGCTTTATTAATACCAGTCTTTCAAATTTCCTTTCTCATACTGCTTTATGAAGGTCTAATTCTAAGGTACATGTAATGCAAAGATCTGAAACACATATATACACACTCTCTTGTAAACCACCCATTCTGATCCTGCCCTTACCTTATAGTTTTAATCAACTCTGAATCTACATTTTAAGATAGACTATTTCATACTATATGATATGTTGTGTGCATCACAGTAGCATTATTCTTGTGTGTTAACTTTTTTCATAGATGATACTCTTTGTTTCCTAATTCCCAGTTATAGCAGGCATGACGCTTTTAGACTTCTGCATTATAATGCATCAGGGAGCATCGCCACACCTGATGCATTGATTCACATTTTCTCAGCATATCATTTGCATCTACATATTGAGCTTTTCATTCATTTTACAAGGACAGGCTCTGCGTCTTGTTAAATTTGGGTCAACCCCATTGCTTATGTACATACTGCCATTGCCCTGTTTTCAGGATGTTTGTATTACTTCTGTCCTGACGTCTATAGCAGTTTCTTTATATCACATAGCGATATTATTATCTCTGAGTTATATCATTAATTCTGATGACACTACACCATTACTAGTGTACGTAATGCTTACTTCCTTCTGGCCGTGCCACACATAACACATTGCATTATAAGGGAAGATGTGTCATGCGTACAGACTAATGCATTGAAATATATACGTATGGCCTGCATAGTTTGTGTTCTGCAGGAAGACCAGAGCAGTTCAGGTATACCTGCATTTCCTTTATTAGGGAAAAATGTTACTGTGTGGTCTCTCTGTATTCTTGACAGCTCTGCCCATTACTGTTCTGTCCAATATACAGAAAAGACTGGATTAGCTGGGCACTTGATGCAGAGCTTAAGAGTAGTGTCATTACTTTTTGCCTTAGGCTTAGGCTTAGTGCATAAGTGATTTAGAATGTCCATGCAACATTTTTTCATGGATAATATTTGTCCTTTCGGAGCAGTGCTTTATCATGTCTCAAAGTGACCTTTGTAAATGTTAACCTGTCACTTAATCTTCCAGTTCCTCTTATTAAATATCTAATTGTTTAAAGATCTTAAGAGTATAATAACAATGCAGGGCCTTTTAGATGACTGCAGCTGATATGCACCATTCTGTCTTCAACTGTGACTGGCAATTGCCTTATTATATCCCACTGGCTCCACAGAACAGTTGAATGACTGCTAGCCAGATTCTGTGTTAAGGCAAATTCCTTTCTTTGCATAAAAAGTTCAGAACAGAGTCATTGTTGAAATTGTATATAATGACACTGTCTGCAGTACTGCGTAAACTGCTCTCATGCTAAATGAAAAGGGATTTACTTAAATTACTGGGAATGGTAAGGGACTCGCTAACTTAGATTCTATGTGAAGGACAGTGAATATATAGATAGAATTTAGGATTGTCTCTATTTTATGTGGATGTCTAAGTATGGGGGAAGAGTTGATGAGATGAGAGGTGTATTTTTTCTCATATTGTGGCATGACAAGTTATTATTATTATTATTATTATTATTATTATTATTAAGAAAAATGTATGATATTAAGGCATTTGGAATATTTTGAGATGTTCTTCCTTTAAAAATAACTGCCACTGTATTATGCTTTTTTGTTAAGAATGCCTTGAAGCACAAATCAGATTCCATATGTACTCAGTGTGTGGTTTAACAAATGAACCACAGGCTGAGGACTCAGTACTCTGATGAAATGCTGCACCTATCCTTATGTTAAATCTGTGTTTTTTTAATTCCTGTGTTTTTAAATCTTTGCAACCTTCATTCATTCAATCTGGTAGTAAAAAAAAATGAAGAGAAGTCTTACAGGCAGCCATTTTAAGCCATCTTGTGAGTAAGTAATGTGAATGAGGTGCTTGCTATTTTTTTTTCCTCTTTTTACAGGGTTATTTATTACACACAGAAATGTACAATATGTGTTTCCTGATAGACTGCAGATGGCAAGACCTTTAATGTTTTTTTTTTCAGTCTCAGTTGAGAAATGGATAAACAGATGCTGTCACTTGGTTATTTTTTTTTTCTTTTACTTTAAATCTGACAGGACAATCTGATGCATAGTATTTGTTGTAATGGCAAAATGCTATATAATATTCTTTGAATACTAGTTTGAAAACATTAAGGGAGTTGATACATTTATTTGGTTCAGGATGGGTTATAGAAAGGTCATAAATAAATTTGTGGATTGACATAATGTAACAGTACAGAAATTAATCCCTTAGTACTATAAATATCTGACTGTAAATTACACAGTATACTAGTGAATCGGACATAATAAAAATATGTTCATAGGTTCATAGGTGTGTATTAGGCTAATAGTCCTGGGGCCTTTACAAGCCTAGCCATAGGATTACCCTGGCATAGTGCCACCCGACCTTAGTTCCCAGTGCCTCTGTTGAGTAGAGCCACTGGTGTTATCCCCGGGGTGAATTTTCTTTTTCCCTTCTACTCATCAAGATTTCTCTTGAAGAGGGTCAGTGAGGTGCTCTGCTTGACATGTATGGGAAGTCTGTTCCATAGCATGGGCAGTCTCTGGGTTATGAACCTGTCCCTCCAGCACGTGAAGTATAATGCTATATACTACAGCCTCTGCTTACTATATTGTTAAGGCAGAATTAAAAATATACTTCCCCTGGGATTCGTTAATGTCTACACTAAGTGTACACTAAGTACATTGTTCTGAGTGAACAGAAAACAAAAGCATAACTCACGCCTTCTTCCTCCTAATTTTAGTTTTCCTGCTGATTTTCCTGCAGCCTTAAATATCAAGAGGATTCATAATTCTGAGTGACTAGAAACCACAAAAAATGTGGTAGGGATGTTCTTGAATACAGATCGTGTAGAGTTATTGTAGGCATTAATGAATATGGTCCTTTATTACTTAATAAATCTGTTCATAGATAAGTACTAGTTTATTACTCTGCAGACTATTGCAAGCCTAGTCAACAACCAGAGCTCAGAATCAAACCCTGTATCTGTGAGGTACAGACCATAGCCATTATGACAATCTCTCCCCTCAATGAAAGGTCCCTAATTTTATTTTATAGATAGTACTATGAAATATTTTTATACCCACTTGGACTACCATCAACTCAGGCAGAATCAACCTTGGTTTAATATCTCGTACCAAGGATGACATGCTCAGAAGTGCAGCACCCCATCCTTTGTTTTTCTGCAGTGTTAGTAATCCATCTGCCTTGTTGGAGAATAGAACCCACAGTTTTCTGCACCAAAGGTGAGTGTGCAACCTGGTGTGCCATTGACACTGCTGTTAACACTATTAACCACCATTTATTCTGTCCTGACATTTAGTTACTCATGGAACGCATTCTAAACGCTGGCAATTTACAAAGATGGATAAAAGTTAAACTTCTTTAATTTGCTTCTTTCAACAACTGAAAAATAGTCACCAAAAATTATCTCATTCATACACTGAAAACTCTGAAAACAAAAAGAAATGCCACACCTGAAATAGGCAACAAGCATTTTATTCCAACTATTGTGAAGCTCTTTTGTTTCTTAGGTAAACTGGACTTCATCAGATCACACGATAAAATACATCAGTTCCTTTTATAACATCATTTACCCACATGATCACACACTTCATATCAAATACAAATAATTATAAAAATATAAAAATTAAATACAATACTGTAATAAATAATAACTTAAGCCATAAAACATTCAAATTATGATAGATCCATATAAAAATTAAATACAATACTGTAATAAATAATAGCGTAAGCTATAAAACATTCAAACTTTGTTAGATCTCATTTTCAACACACATGTAATGGAGACTTGTTCTTTGAGTCTCAGAAGCTTATCTGCATTAAAAAACAATTGCCAATGCAATTTACAGGTTTCCAATAATTCTTCCCACATTTCTCTTCTAGGACTCTTCTCAGCCTTGCCAATAACACAAAATAAAAATCATTCAGAAAGGGAATTCAGAAATTTGTTTGAATAACGCATTCTTAACATTTTGTTTTTTGTTATGATGTATATGCTCATAAAACCTCTCTCTAAAAGTAGTTCTCTAAATCTGAACAACATTTTCAGATCAAAAATTTAAAATAAAATCATAGATGTTACTCAAAACCAGTGATAGTTTGCAACCGCTACCACTCCTATGAACTGAGGGTCAAGTTTCTGAAACTGATAATGGCACTGGGCCATCCCTGAGGCAAAGAAAAAACAATCCATTTTCAGATTACTTCATTCTCCCTAACTATATCATGCATTCCTATTAGCCAAATCCAAGGTGCAGAAGTCAAATATCAGAGACTGAGAAACAATATTTGTAGGAGGTAAGAAAGGATGAATCCAAGAGAATAAGGCAGAGTACATGACCTCAATGGACATGTTTGCTCCTGACCTGCTGTCATATTTATTTTGAATAAAAAAATGGGTTCAAATCCATATTAATAAATCAAACCTACCATGACAGTATTTTTAAATTCTGTCATTTAAGGAATTTTCAGTGGAGTTCATGGAAGTGCCTGTTCTAAAAAGGCTGTTCAGAAAAAAATTGACACTAGATAAATAGCCAGATATACAGGATCACTGAGTAACATTAATTGTGCCTTCTCCCCTTCATATTTCGTTTATTCCTTATTATAATACTCTATATCACCTTACAGTAGAATATACAAAGACAGAAGGAGCAAACCTAACTGAATAAGTCTATTATTGCTCTTTCAAAAAAAAAAAAAAAAAAAAAGAACATCACTGATCTGCCTGAGGAAATGTGTAGAAGTCTGCAAATGTATTTATGCTGAAGCATAAGTTGCAGTCTGTGGTAATCTGTCTGACTGCATTTTGGAAAGCCGATCCATGTTATATAATTTGCATACACTATTAACGTAGTAGTAAAGGAAGCCATCAGGAAGGACCAATATTTATAGAGTTTCGTTGGAGTTACAGCTGGTCAAAGAAGATTATCAAAACACATTTCGCGGAATTCTATCACTTGAATCTGGTCAGGTTGTATGTCAAGTTGAGAAATATGGAATAGATGATTATCAGCAAAAAATAGGCTATTTGTTCAAATATTTATCTATAATTAGTAGAGATGGTGTTGAATTTAAGGCTATATTTGGGGTCTGGAATTCTGTTACATTTAAGCTTTAAATTTTGGAGTTAAGTAAAGGGTTAAGATTAGGATTCTAACCAAAAAGTTCTCTAGTAATATAGAAGAACCAGTCTGGTTTAGCGTAAAAAACGTTTTAATCTCCACTTTCATAAAACACTTCATCAGAAAATTTGAGCCGACAATACACACTCTATTTAAAGTTTAAAACAATGAACAATCAATTAAAATTAATTAATAAGTTAACCCCTTAACTTCCATTTCTCTAAAAAACAGTTGATGTTAACATGCTCATTCAATCCAGGGGTAACATCAGCACGAAGTCTTATCTGTCAACTCACTTCTCTAGTTTCAATTTCATTTTTGTAATTACCTCCTCTTTTAACTATTCTAACCTGCTCCAACATAGTAAACAAAACTTATTAAAATTTCTACACACCCTTGAATGTTTAAAGAGTGCATTATTTTCATCCTTTTTCTTAATGGCTATTAGATATTCTTGTATCCTGTCTCTCAGCTGTCTTGCAGTCATACTTACATAAAAGGAATCACAGGCTGAGCACAGGGCAAGATAAACTACTCCAATCATGCCACAACTATACCTTTCTTTAAAATCAACATTGTAATTTAAATGTTGCAACATAACGAAGGGACCTTCATATATAAATCTGGAACTGGAACAACCATTACACTTATAAGTTCCTTTGCTCTTGTCGCTATGAATAAGGGAAATTTTTATATCTGTTCTTTCCAATAATTGCTTAATACTACATGTTTTGACATTAACAAACTGTGGTTTATTACCCAAAGCCTGCCTAACGTCTCTATGACTACTAATAATTCACCAATGTTGTGTTATAATATTCTTGATGCTTAATGTGTCCACTGACATCTCCAGGCAACAACGGGGAAGGTCATAAGAAACCCCCCCCCCAAGATTAACCTCTAATCCTTTCAGTAAAATAGGTGGAAAGAAAGTCTTTCTCATCAAAAATGTCATTTGCAATCTGTTTTAGCAACTCTATAGGATATCCCCTTTCCACAAACAATTGAATGATAAATTCCACTTCAGTTTGAAAATTATCATCTTCACTAATCATATGTGATGCCCTTATGAATTGTCCCCTGGGTACATTGTGTTTCATATAAATTACTAGTCAAATGCAGATAACTATTTGAGAAGGTATCCTTCCTAAAAATGTTACTATTAAAGCTACTGCTCAGAGAATCCCATGTAAGTTCAATATCTAAAAAATTCACAGTATGACTTGTACTACCTAGTGTAAAGGACAAAAATTCAGAAGTTTGGTTTAAATCTTCTAAAAAAACAACAGCATTGATTTCACCCTTAAACATAAAAAACAAGTAATCAACAAATCTGTTATAAAATAATATGTCTGTGTAACCTGTCATTTTAGGCAACAACTGTTGTTCCCACCATCCTAATACTAAACTTGCAAATGCTTCAAATTTCTGCTTGTTAACTGTTATATTAGATGGGCTTAGATTTTTTGAAGCTCATTATTAAAAAGAATAACAACTTACTTAGTGAGCTAAGAGTTCATCTTGAGACTTGGGATGCTGAATTAAAGATGGTGCTCACTAATTCTAGTGAGAGTAAAGCTCAGTATGAGTGGATGTTAACTGCCATTGATCATTATGAGAAAACTGTTGCAGGGCAGAAAATTAAGAAGTTAGAATGTGATTGTTCAGCTTATCTAAATAATACTGCTTACATTTTTCCTACTGGAGACATTAAGAAATCTAACAGAGTTAACACTCAGAAATTTGTACAACATCGCCCTTTTGAACAACATCGCCCCTTTAACCAACACTTTGGTGGATTCAATCAGGTTAACCGATCATATCACAAGACAGCTATGATGTCTACAAATAGTGGTGGAAGTGCTTCTCAGGTGCGAGCAGAACAAGCGGTTACCATTTTAAAGAATTATGACTTGGATTTTCCAAAAATGGGAAATACAACCACTACTTTTGGTAATGACAATGTTAGAGATTCGGACAACTTTGATATGGCTGAAGAGTCAAAAAACTTAGAGAAACCAGAGGCATCAGAGAAAAGTCAGCAGATGCCTCCTGAAGCTCAGAACCGGGTTTGTACTCGGAACAATATAAAGGCCAAATAAATCATAAACAATATCTAGGAACTAAACTATTTAACTTGAGCAATTTATGTTTAAATGAACATCATTGTAAGATTTTTTAAATTGGTTTAGGTTTTATACCTAGTCATCGGTCCAGTCTTACTAATACTATTTAACAACTTAAGATGTATCTGCGAAAATTAAATTTAGCCTTTATTTTTAAAGTCTTGGCTGTAAAAGACAGTGGTTATTGTTTGAACAGACCTACAACTTTTAAGCTGACATTACATTTTACTATCAAACAATCTGAAGAGTTTTATGAAAGACATATTAGGTCATTATTAAGTAAAACAAAAACTGTTAAACCTTATTATAATTTGTCTGCGACTAAACATAAAACACTTAAAGAATTATGTGATGCTAAAAACTTAAGATTTATGAACACTGCTAAGGGGGGTGGCTTGGTAATTATGGATGTAAATGATTACTATTTAAGCATAGAAAAAATGTTGGTCAATCTAGAAGAATATCAAGAAGTGTCTAGAGGTGATAGTCATTTAAAATATAAAGAATTACATTCAGTGTTGGATAGTATGGTTTTGAATAAGGAAATAGATGTGCAATTACATAATTATTTCTTCACTTAGCATCCATGTGTAGGTATCCTGTTTGGGATACCTAAGATACATAAAGACCATAGCCACCCACCTTTTAGACCTATAGTATCAGCAGCAGACAGTATAACTGAAGGAATTTCTATATATTTGTATACTATTTTGAATCCATTAGTACAAATATTATCTTCATATTGTCATGATTCTTGGGATTTTTTAAACCAGATTAGAGAGTTTCAGATAAAAATATTGGTGGATATTGAAGCTCTCACTTTAGTTACAGTAGACATTGTTTCTTTGTTTACTTCTATACCCACCAATGAGAGGTTTGAAAGTATTAGATATTATTTGAACAAATGTAGTAATATGTCTACAGTTCAAATTAATGTGAATTGTAACTTATTTGAAATGGTATTGAACAATATTTTTTTTTCTTTTTTCATGACAAATATTATAAACAAAAGAAAGTTGTTTTGATGGAGGCAAGTGTAGCTCCAGCATATGCAAGTTTAGTATTAGGATGGTGGAAACAACAGTTGTTGCCTAAAATGACAGGTTTCATAGACATTTTATTTTATAACAGGTTTGTTGATTACTTGTTTTTTTATTTTTATGGGTGAAATCAATGCTGTTGTTTTTTTAGAAGATGTAAACAGAACTTCTGAATTTTTGTCCTTTACACTAGGTAGTGCAGGTCATACGGTGATTTTTTTAGCTATTGAACTTACATGGGATTCTTTGAGCAGTAGCTTTAATAGTAACATTTTTAGGAAGGATACCTTCTCAAATAGTTATCTGCATTGGACTAGTAATTACCCTATTTATATGAAATGCAATATACCCAGGGGACAATTTATAAAAGCATAATGTATGATTAGTAAAGATGATAATTTTCAAACTGAAGTGGAATTTATCATTCAATTGTTTGTGGAAAGAGGATATACTATAGAGTTGTTAAAACAGTTTGCAAATAAAATTTTTGACAAGAGGAAGACCTTCTTTCCACCTATTTTACTGAAAGGATTAGAGGGGAGGAAATTTCTTATGTCTTCCCTGTTGTTGCCTGGAGATGTCAGTGGACACATTAAACATCAAGAATATTATAACACAAAACTGGCAAATTATTAGTAGTCATAGAGATGTTGGGCAGGCTTTGGGTAATAAACCACAGTTTGCTAATTTCAAAACACGTAATATTAAACAATTATTGGAAAGAACAGATACCAAAATTTCCCTTATTCATAGTGACAAGAAAAAGGAACTTATAAGTGAAATGGTTGCTCCAGTTGGAGATTTATATATGAAGGTCCCTTCGTTATGTTGCAACATTTAAATTACAACATTGATTTTAAAGAAAGGTATAGTTGTGGCACGATTGGAGTAGTTTATCTTGCCCTGTTCTCAGCCTGTGATTCCTTTTATGTAGGTATGACTACCATACGGCTGAGAGACAGGATACAAGAACATCTAAGAGCCATTAAGAAAAAGGATGAAAACAATGCACTCTTTAAACATTCAGGGGTGTGCAGAAATTTTAATAAGTTTTTGTTTACTATTTTGGAGCAGGATAGAATAGATAAAAGAGGAGGTAATTTCAAAAATGAAATTGAAACTAGAGAAGTGAGTTGGCAGATAAGACTTAGTGCTGATGTTACACCTGGACTGAATGAACATGCTAACATCAAATTTTTTTTAAGGAAATGGAAGTTAAGGGGTTAATTTGTTGATTGATTTTAATTGATTGCTAATTATTTTAAACTTTAAATAGAGTGTGTTTTGTTGGCTCAAACTTTTCTGAGGAAGTGTTTTACAAAAACGGAGATTAAAACTTTTTTTATGCTAACCCAGATTGTGGTTCTTCTGTGTTACTAGTGAACATTTTGGTTGGAGTTTTTACTGTTCATTGGCTCCTGAAGTGGTTTTAATTATAAGATTAGGATTCAGTTTCAGATTAGTCTTATGGGCAATTTTAAATGTAGGTTTACAATTGCCACTGTTGTGCTATAGATGGCTATTATCCTAACTCTGGCCCAGGCAACCTAGGTATGATTATCAACTTGGGCGACTGAGGTGATGGCAGTGAGGGATGGTTGAGGGAGTTCATCTAGGTGTTCCCTGTGTGGAACTGTGGATATAGAAGGGAGTAGCCCTTGAACATAATGAATAAGCACAATAGAAGGAGAAATAAGGGTAAGTCATTATAGTCCTTCAGGGAAACAAGGATGATGTGTGGTCCTGGAATGCTCTAATAATCCTTGTTGCCCTGAAACCTTGAAAAGCAAGTCTGGAGAATATTAGGTAGTGTAAGTCGACCTGTTGCATGATGGGGGCACTGTGGTAAACTGATAGTTGACTGCTAGGTAGGAGGAAAAAAGATTAAGTTTTTAATTATGGTTATGTTTAGAATTATGGCTTGAGATATAGCCACAGTTAAGAAGGAGCTGTGTTATCTGTCTCTGGGTGGATGAGGTGTAAAGAGCTTTCATCAACATTGACCCCCTTTTTTCCCATTTTCTACATGTGTTTGGGATGTTGTGTCAACTGTTGCCATCTCTCTCAAATCAATGTCACTCTCCTACCTTCTTTAACAGGCATGCCTGACTGCCTCAGGTCTTCTCTCACACAATCCATCCATCTCTGCTGGATACCCTTGTTTCATCTTGTCTTCATTTGTCTCTCCCAAATCTTATTCATCAGAGTGTCATATGCTTTCCTCCACATGTTTTCTTTGACCTTCACTGGAATTGGAGTTACATGTGCTTCTGCTCTGATGTCCTCAGTTTTTTGTCTGTTCCACAGTGTGCATCCCACCACCCATATCAGTTACGTCATCTCCAGCACCTCAAACTTCCTCATTTGCTCTGCATTTACTGTCCCTGTTTCTGCACCATATAGTAGTACCGGTGCCACTGCTTTATACACCTTACGTTTAAGCTTCTTTGGCATTCATCTGTCACGCACTACCCCTGACACTCTGTGCCATTTGGCTGCAGCCCCACTCATTCTAGCTTTAACCTAGTCATTCAGACTTCCCTTCTCTTCAACCACCATTAACTGATACATGAAGCCATTAACGTCTTTCACTATTATTCCTTCTATCTCAGTTATCAGCTTCTTCTCTGATTTTTCACATTTGCTGACATTACAACTGTCTTATCCACACTCTGTTTCAATGCTTGTGCCTTTTGCTTTACATCACATTCTTTTATCATTTGCTGAATCTCTTCCTTATGGTCTGGTTATAATTCCACATCATCTGCATACAGCAGCTTTGTTTATCTGTCTGCTCTGACCTGTTTGCTAATGTAGTCCATCACCAATATAACAGCAGTGGGCTCAGAGTTGAACCTATATGTACACCCATTCCCACTGGGAATGCATCTGTGAAGCCATACACCATTCTTATTTGTGTCAATGAGTCCTTGCCCATTGCTTGCACTAATTTTTTCAGTATTTCTGGTACTTCAAACCATCAGAGGGCTGCCCAATTCAGCTTTCTTGGGACCTTGTCATACTCCAAGTCTAAGAATTTGTAGTTGGACTCTTTCCTCATCTCTCTCTTCTTCTGAACTGTCTATCTCACTGCAAATATCAGGTCAACTGTGTTGCATTGTGATCTGAACCCAAACTGCTCATTACCCATCTTATTTTCTACTGTTCTGTGTATTCGTTTATCAGTCTCTGTTCCAGAACTTTCATATAGTGTGACAGGACTTTAATATGTTTCTACTGCCCATGGTTCCGAAAATCCCCTTTGTTCTTCTACATTGGCACTAGAATGCTTAGCCTTCAGTTATCAGGGATAAGCCTTTCCTTTCATACTGCTATGTGTACCATCTGGAGCAATCTTTCACCTAACTCATCCAACATCGTGATCATGTCTGCCTTGACTGCATCTGAGCCTGTTCTTTTCTTTGACTTCATTTTCCTTAGTACTGCTATTACTTATTCTAGGCTGGGTTCCTTTTTGTGTTTCATCTTAGGCTGTGTCTAGGGTAGTACATATTCTGTAGATTTTTTTTTTAAAAATATTTCTGGAAGTACTCCTTCTATGTGCCTTTGATGTCCTGTGGACTGGTGAGAAGGTTGTTGCTGGCGTCCCTTATGAAGGGTATATGATGACAGTCTTCTTTATCTTCCTATGTTTACCTGACAAACTGATAGAGTTTCTTTGCATTATCTGCTGATTCCCTTACCAGAAGCTTATAGAGTACCTCTGATACGTTGTTCTTTGTTATTCAACTGGCTGTTAGCCTCTTTGTTATCCAACCAGAATTTTTTTTATCCTGGTCTCACTTTTTCCTTCACTCTTTCTTTATTTTGATGACTTCCTGGACTTCTGTATTCCTCCAGTAGTTTCCCTGTGTACCTTCTGTCCATACCTGGCTTGTCTTCACACATGGTGTTTTGAGGAGTTGCAGTTCTTTTTCATCTCCACCTATATCATCTTCCGCATCTTTTTGATGTTGTAGTTCTCTCAGTATTTCCCTGATCTCTTGTGCTGTCTCTCCAGTCAACTTCCAGGTCTTCAAGCTAGCATCTGTTGACCTTAGAGCCTGCTTCGACCACTAATTGCAGCTAACTGTGGCAACTAGTGGTTTATGCTGTTGACCAACTGTTTCACTGGAGTTGACTTTATAATCGCTGATGCTACCTTAATGCCTTTCCATTACTAAGAGGAAGTCTACTTGAGTTGCATGCTAGCCACTCCTGGATGTGATCTCGTAGCTATCCCTCCTGCTGAACCATGTTTTGGCCACCATCACACCATTTACCAGACTAAAATTTAGATGGCCTCTCCTTCTTTATTTCTGTTTTGCCACCCATGTGGATCCAATCAGTCCTCACATACCTTTCTGTATGTCCTGATATGTGTATTCAGGTTCCCCATTAACAACACCAACTCAGTTTCTCCTTCTTTATCTAGTAGGTATTACAACTGCTGACTTAATGCATTATTTTCCTCACAATCACAGCCCTTCTGTTGGGCATAGACAAATATTATTAATCCTACCTTATACTGGAGTCTGATTGTCATGAGTCTGTCACTAATTCTGATGACATCCTTCACTATCTTCTGAAGGCTCTCCCTCACCAACATTTCTAGTTTGTCCTCCCCCTAAGTGGTAGACTCTGGATCGCAAGACAAGTGGTTTTGCTGTACTGCCTTTCCATCTTGTCTCTTGGATTTCGGGCATACACCTTATCATCATGTCATCCCCTTCCAAGCTGCATTCTGTCAGACTGTAACTATTTTAGCTCCCACCTGGCATGTTAATTTGTTTTACCACCAGCTTTTATTCAAATGAGCTATCCCAGGTGATCCAAGATAGGCAAGTGGCACCAGTCAGCAGACCATTCCTTATTGATCCAGGGCTGCTGCACTTTATGATGGGCACACTTTGGCCAGCAGGGGCATGTATAATCCTGGCATTGTTAGCATGGGTCCCTGGTGTAGGTTGGGTCCACAATCAACACATCACAAGGAATCACCTATGACTACCTTTGGTGACATTACCAAATCACATAGAGCCAACTTGTACACTGTTGAGTGGCTAGCCCTGACATGACATGCAGAGTGTGATATGTGTTCTGTTATGCAGAGGACACTACACACCACAGTTGATGCAAGCAACTGTTCTATATAACTCTTCCCCCAAAAAACACCATCCGAGCTTGAGGGGGGAAACATCTAGAATGTTTTTGAAAGGTGACACTACAGGCAGAACATGCAAACTCCCGACAGTCATTGGGCAGAAGTCAATATCAAAACCTGCACCTTGTGCATGGCAGGCAAAAAACTTAAACAGTATACAACTGTGGCCTGTGTGTGTAGTGAGCTTTGATTCTTAAAATAATTATTGTGAATAAATGTGCATTTCTGTAGATTGTGGATTTAATGAATTTCTGTTTCAATCAAGTAGTTTATTACATTGATTTCTGCCAATGTTGATCAAATATGTTGTTTTCAATCTAGTTTTACTTAATGCAATACATTAATCTAAATCAATATTCTGTTGCTGTCATTGCACAGTCTGCTTTCATCACAGGGATTCTTATAAATCTGCAAAGTGTTTGCAACCATTTTCACTAAAGAATAGATTATCTGTGCACTAAATGCAAATTGCCCCCACTATTAATAATTCTGAATAATATATGATGCTGTTGATAATGAAACATCTTATGCACTTTTTCATTATCAAGAAAAATGTTTTACTGGAAAAGGAATGCAAGCATTAGCCCCAACAAGTGGCATCCACTGAAGAGTTTGTCTGATCACTGTTCCAACACCATCAGTGAATCTGTTTGTCCGGTGAGCCCTAATGGTGCTGGGTCTAGGCAGGTCTTTCTACTGATATTATTGTTCTAAATCAGCATGTAGTGTCACCAGACACATTTCCTTATTATACCTGACACATTCTGCATGTCTAGCTAACAAACGGCTGTAAACTTTTCAAGTCAATGGCCAACATATGCAGAGGTACAAAATAGAAAAATACACCTTGGTATGCTTTCTTCATCAAAACCAAATCACACACACACACACACACACACACACACACACACACACACACACACACACACACACACACACACACACACACACACACACACACACACACGTACACACCTGTACACAGTCACAAACATACACACACATACACGCATGCACACACACACACACACACACACACACACACACACACACACACACACACACACACACACACACACACACAAACACACCTGTACACAGTCACAAATCAACAGAAAACAGAGCAATTGTGCTCAGGACTGCACATCCCACTTTTCTTTTTTTTCATAGCCCTCTGACTTTCTTTAAAATTTTAAAGCTCCTTCTTTCAGTGTTAAAAGATAGCCATGTCTACTAACAGGAAAATTAATAAGGATGAAATGTCAAGCTGGAACAGGATTGCAGACTACGTTCTTAAAGTTTGCAGTCTGACAAAAAATCTAAACGTTTAACAGTAGTAAATGCATAATGTTTGAGCACTGAGATGCATTTTTAAAGCTATGAGGTGTAACTCAGCTATATTCTATAGTTGGATGGATTACCTCAGCCTCCATTCCCTACTGTGTGACTGAACAGGTTACTTAAGCAGTTCTCCTAGCTGCAGCTGAAACTGGTGTATGTGGATCTCTCCACTGCTCCAGTTGTTGTTGTTGTATCTTTCGGCTTTTCCCGGTTAGGGGTCGCCACAGTGGAACTCCGGTCCACTAATGATTGGCAGTAGATTTTTACGTGCCGA
Source organism: Protopterus annectens (assembly GCF_019279795.1). NCBI lineage: Eukaryota > Metazoa > Chordata > Ceratodontiformes > Protopteridae > Protopterus > Protopterus annectens. The sequence continues at coordinate 226,690,836 of NC_056736.1, read as the reverse complement.
GTTGCCGGCCCTGATGCACAACCTTCAATGAAGGTACACCCATTCACGCATGTCTCCACACAGAAGATGCTCTAACTGAAAATCAAACAGGACAACGTCTTACTGTGAGGCGACAACGCTACCGCAGCACCACCACCGCAGTACCCAGTAATCAAATAAAATAAAACAAAAACTCTTATTTCTTTATGGTCTAACCATATTCAATACTAGCCAATATACTGATTCATTTATTTTATTTATTTTGTATATGCTAACTGGTTAATAGCATTGGTCCAAATCTCCTTTTCTGTCACAATGCATGTCACAATGGCTCAAAATAATGAACATTCAATATTAAATGCACTACAAGAACACTATAATAAAACTACAAATAAATTAAAACAAAAGAAAACAAATTGTAAATAATAGAACCACATTGAAAGATCAGTGTACAGAAAGGATAACAAGTGCACAGCTGATTTGTAGGAACACTGATTCAACTGTTGCTAGGCTTTAAATTTATACTGTACATTTTTTTTAAATTATGAGAACTTTATTTGCATAACAGAGCACTGAAATGATAAAAATCAAGAGGTCATATGAAAAATAGATGTGAAGTAATGTGTATGGTGCATGTCATATAAATCCCTTGGTGTATATCTGACAAGGCAAACAGTGACACACATCATTGTCTAAACATAATGAAATAAGTAAGGTAAATATTTAGGAGTAAGTCATTAGAGGTCACTGAGTATTAAAACAGCATTTGTTAGGGTATAAGAATTTGTAACTTATCACAGTGTTTGATTATCAGGACTTTGGATTTAAATGCTAAACAGCAAAGAATATTTAAAAATGTGTATCAAATCGTTATTTTCCAGATTGTCCCTAGAGTCAAAACAAATGCATCTACTTTCTCCTTGCAGGAGTTTTTAGAGGAAATTTCTAAATGTCATCACATGCTGGTGTTTCAGACTTTTGGAAGGTTGTTCCAAGTTGCAGGAACAATTTTCTTGAAGTTTTGTTTTTCTGCCAGTGTGTACTATTGTGTATACAGTAGACTTTCATCCATGTTTCTTAGAGAATAAGAGTTTTTTTTTCCTAAACATTAGATTGATTTTACTTGGGGCCAGCAGTTATCATTAATGAGTTTGAATGTTAGTGCAGTTACCAAGAAGGAAGCCCCAGAAGGTGTTAACAGCTAGCTCTTTTTTAATGGTTAACCAAAGGCACTCATTATATGGTTTACAAGAGATGAATCTTCTTATCTTCAGTCTTTTTTAAAATGTCGACACTCAGCAGAGAATATAGGACTACAAGGGGTAGACAGCACTTTATCCTTTTTTCTCTGACAGTAATGATCGGCCTGATCTGGTTAGACAGGAGGTGGGATATTTTGCATGTAGCATTCTGCTGCCTCCATAGTTTTTGTCCTCAAATATCTATGTAGACAAAGAATGAAAAGCTTTGATTAAGAGCAACCCTTACATTCTTTGTAGTATAACAGTATGGAGGAGCTCTCCTTGTGACATATTAGAAGTAATTGTTAGACTCTCTTGTTTGCTTAGGATCATAACTTTTTTTTATGTCTAATTATTGCTACTTCCAAAGATTTGAAAGGCCTTCTTATACACAAATGTTCTTATTGTAAGTTGATATACAATATTTCTTAACAAATACATCATCTGAACAAAAAAAATAGATATGTTCTGAAAGATCACAGGGGAAGTCATGAATAAACATTACAAAATTGCTTTGGAGATTCAGCAATCCCCATTTGATAATTAAAATTCTGGAAGGGGGGGGTGAAAAGTAAAGAATCTAATTGTGCATAAAACCTGAGTATTGAGATTTAAATATTTTTTGTTATCCACCATTTCCTTACTGCTTACTAACTACAGGTCTTAAAAAGGCATTGCTAGGAAGAAAGTGGAAAAAGAAAAAAAAACAGGAATTATCCTAGTAACAGCAGCAGCAACAAAGACCTGTATTTTTCCTTCTCCTCACTAGCCAAGGCACTTATAAAGCTGAGATTAAAAGCTGGAAAATAAATTAATAAATGGATCTAACACAAGTAACAAAAGTAAATGCAGTAACAGTTGCAAGGATGTGATATGTGTGTGTGTGTGTGTGTGTGTGTGTGTGTGTGTGTGTGTGTGTGTGTGTGTGTGTGTGTGTGTGTGTGTGTGTGTGTGTGTGTGCGCATGCGTGTGCATGCTCATTCGCGTTCATTGAGATGTATGTATATTTGTAGTAGGCTGCATACCTTTACATTTGTCTGCTTCTGGTGCATGTGATATATTAATTAATATATATATATATATATATATATATATATATATATATATATATATATATATTTACAGATATATTTATACAGGATACGTCATTTTGACCGAAATGCTGAAATAGTGATATCTGTTTGGTCAACAGAAACTTTGATCAATGTGTGCATGATTGACAATCCTTGGGTATGAAAATATGCCCTTTCCCTCGTGATTGTGCAATCAAGGTGTTTATATATTTAATTATCAGGGAGGTGTGGGGGTTTACAACATCCCACATGAGGGGTGCAGGGTGGTTTGCCCCCCTACAGAAACACTTTCTTTTGGCTTTGCCTGCTCAAAAGCTCATCCTCTGGGTGTGTTCATTAGTTTTTCAAGTTTTTTTGTCAGTGTTACTGTGTTGAGTTCTACTCCCATATATTTGCATGTGTGTGTGTTTATTTATGTTTGTCTGTGTGCTGACATTATTAAATACTTACATAACTTATATTTTGAATTTAAAATAATTCCTGCAAGTACAATTACATATAATCTGCCAGCTATAAAATGATAAATGGAAGAACGGCTTTATATCAAAAATAAAGTATGCATATGCTAATAATAAAACAATACTAAACAGGGATGGCATTATAGGGAAATTATTAGACTTCCAGTGGTGGTGAGGCCCTCTGCCTTTAGGGTCAAGCCTCACAATATACAAGTATGTTCTGATATTTCTCTATAATGTCCAATCAGTTAGGTATTATTGCTTCCAAAAGAACAAGAGTAGACCGAGGATTGAGTCCTCTGGTGCTGACTTATGACAGATGTAATTCTCAGTCCCACTGGAGTTTGCTCTGATATTAACTTTAATATAGTGTGTAAATGACCTCAGGCATACCTCCCCAGATTATATAAAGAGAGACATGATGAAACTCTTGGAATATGTGTCCCAGGCTGGTATGAGCCTAGCACTGAGCAGCATTCTTCCTTCTCTATGGATGATGCCATAATACCAACAGAAGATGACTGCCTTTTATTATTCGCTTAGTTTCTGGTATCATTCTAATGGAGCACAATATTTGTCAGCATGGAAGGAGATGGTCAACAGACCATGCTGTTTGCCAGGGGTGGTCTGCTCTTCTTCCATCTAGGCTGATGAGTGTTATCTAAAACACTGTGCTCTCCCATAGTGCCATTTTAGGCAATACCACCTGGCAATCCTTCCAGCATAGCAAATCAAAACCAAGAAAATCTAAAGGTGTTACTGCTCAGTACAACAGTCTAAATGAAAAACTTCATTCCCTACAAGTTCTCCTCACCAGAGAATGCTGATAGCTGTGCAGTCACTGAAACATGGTTTAAAGCTGCAGAGACAACCCTGGCAGTGCAAGGCTACAGTACCTTCCACATATTTAAACCAGCCACTGCACAGGTAAGAATTAAAGTTGGAAGTGTCTCAGCTTACTAAAAAAATAAATATGCCTCAAGGTTGGTCAAACAGGATAAAAACAAATAAAGCCGGATACAGAACTTGGATATAGTTCACACTGTTTAATTAAGCGCTTTTCATCTAGCTTAATAGTTAGACTTCTTCAAACAAGACAACATTCAAAAATTCAAACTTAAATAAACTCATTAATTACAGTCATGTGAGAGCAAAAACCCAAAATTTAAAAGGGCATGACATTTAAAATGAGTAATGTTAAAAGGGCAACAGTTCAAAATAGAGCAGCATTATTTCAAGTTAATATATAAATATACTATTTCATATAACACCTTAAATAACTTCATATGCATAACCAAATAAAAATAAAAATAAAAAGTGTATATATATATATATATATATATATATATATATATATATATATATATATATATATATATATATATATATATGTATATATATATATATATATATATATATATATATATATAGAGAGAGAGATAGATATATACACACATATATTATGTCTGTCTAGATATTTAAACTTGGAAACTAAATTTGTTTATATTAAAACTCATATACATAAGACTATATATAGTGAAAATATATATAAAAAAATATATATATATATATATATATATATATATAGATAGATAGATATATATATATATATATATATATATATATATATATATATATATACATAAATAAATATCTAAATATCAATATAAATTTCACTAAACATGCTTTTTAATTTTAACAAACACATTAAAGAGCATTTATCATTTAACCCCGGGTAATAATATGCAGATAATCTAATTTGCCAATACAGCTCTAACTTCTCCACCTCTATCACTATGTTCAGTTTGTTGTATAACCCAAAATTTAAAAGTGTGATGTGGAAATGTTTTAACATGTTTGGCTAAGGCATTTTCTTCCTTTTGTCTTTGAATGCTATATAGATGCTCATAAATCCTGTCACATAATCTATGATCAGTTTTTCCAACGTAGAAAGATGGACAGAATTCACAATTGGCCACATAAATGACTGATCTAGAGTTGCAATTATATTTCTTCTTACTGGCCAGTTTAATATCATTAATTGTTACAATAGCACCAATTTCTATATATCTACAATATGGGCAATTACCACATTGTGTCATCCCAGAGTATCTACTTGTAAACATTTTATTTTTCTCAAAAAGGTTTTTAAAGTTCAAACCTTTTCTATAGACTAACTTAGATCTATCTCCCACCTTACTGATAACATTGGCATCATCTCGTAGTAACCTCGAACTTTTATTAATAATGTTTCTAGTCTGCTCAATTTCGACACAAAATGTCACAATAAAGGACAAACCGAATGTGTTGCTGTTAGGTGGAGTATTCAGATCTATATTATTCACATCCATTTGACAAGCTATACTCTGTTTCGCAAGTATGGGGATATATATATACCTGCATTCCTTTTATTTTTAACTTCTTCAACCAAACCATCTACCAGGACCACAGGATAATCTCTTCTAACAAACATATTTTTAAATTGAAGACATTATGAGGCAAAATCATTAAGTGTAGTGACCATACGTGCAGCTCGCACTAATTGGCCTTTCACTACAGAGCGCTTTTGATAAAATGGATGAGCACTGGTAAAATGAAGGAAAGTATTGGAATAAGTAGATTTTCTAAATATATTTGCTTCCCAAGTACTTTATATTCGATTTTTCTTAACAAGCACATCTAAAAATGAAATCTGTTCTTTCTGAAAAACATTTGTAAATTCTAGAAAGTTAGATGTATTGTTAAAATATTCAATCAGTTCATCAGCTTCATTTTTGTTACCTTTAAATAACATAAAGATATCATCCAAGTATCTAATATAGAATTTAATATTGCTGCACATCTGTTCCTCTAAGAAAACACGAGTATTCTCCCATGTGACATAACTAAATTTGCATAGCTTGACCCATCGCTACTCCTCTGATTTGTAAATAAAAACAGGATGACATGCTTGAACTTCTTCATGTTCAGATTATCACAGACCAAATCCCATACCACTTTCTTGCAAGTTATAGGTCCCCCTCTATGACCCTGGAAGCCCATACCATGTATTTGAGTTTACTGGTGACATTCACCATCAAATCCAATACCATATTCATAGGTAACTTTAATTACCCCACTATTAACTGGGAGCTATAGCCACCTTCGCGGAGGCTCTCAACAAAAATCTACCCAGACAGCAGAGACCTCCAAGGCAACAACCCACTCAACCACCCCAACACAACAGTAATCACGAGACACATAACTCTCCTAAACAGTGTGCCACTCAACCAAAGCCCCTAAGGCAAAACAGCATGACCTGTACACTAGTCATAGGTGACTCGATAGTAAGGCACACTGATGTCCCACTCACTAGGTTGAATAAGGAGAAAAGTAACAGTCAGCTGCCTGTCAGGTGCCACGATCCTCCACATAATGCAAGCACTCAAGTCCCTCAACAACAGGTACAAATATGACTCTGTCATTGTAGATGTGGGTGTGAATGACCTGAGATGCACCTCCCTAGACTACATGAAAGGAGACAAGTAAGAACTCCTGGATTATGTAGCCCAGGTGGGTATGACCCTAGCCCTAAGCGGCCTTCTAACATCAACCAGAATGACACCACAGTACAAGCAGAAAATGATTAATTTCAACAATTGGCTAAGTTTCTGGTGTCATTCTAAGGGGATCCAGTATCTGCCAGCCTGGGATGACATGACTGACAAACCTCGATGCTTTGCCAAAGATCTGTCACCCCTCGGCTTCTGGATTCTGGCCAAAGCTCTTGCCATCCCTATAGTGCCTTTTTTAGGCAGTGTTCCAAAGACCAAATTACCAATGTAACAGATAAAAACAAAATGCAGTCTGAGGGTCATGCTACTCAATGCTAAAAGTCTAAATCTAAAAATGCACTCACTCAAAGCACTCCTTAAAATGGGGAACATCGACATTTGTGCTGTAACAAAGACCTGGTTCAAGGCAGCAGAAAGCACCCTTGCACTACCAGGCTATAACTCATTCCACACTTTTAGGCCCCAGAACTTGGACTGAAGTTACAAATGCAGTGGTGTTTCCATATTCATAAAGGATGCGCACACCTCCAGACTGGTAGCCCAACATAACGCATCAGAGATACTTCAGGTGCAGTTAACATTGGGTAAAACAGTGATTCACGTCATAGCCTGCTATAGGTCTACAACCATGTCCCAAGATTCACACTCCACATTACTAAGCACCCTGGAGAATATTAGGGTCCAACCAAACACTCTCATACTAGGTGACTTAAACTACCCCTCCATTAACTGGGAAAACTACTCATGTACCAATACACTTGCCCAACGTTTCCTGGAATTCATTAATTCCAATGCCCTGGGCCAGATTGTTCTTATCCCCACTAGAGGTAGCAACATTCTTGACCTGGTCATTACTAACATGGGCGACCATTGCTCTATACCTATAGTCAGCTCCTCTCTGGTTAGATCTGACCACAAACTAATCACCTTGGAAATCCACCCCCCACCCGCAATGGTAACCACCATGAAAAACTTCTCCAAAGCCAACTTTGGGCTCATAAAAACAGGTGGAAAAATTCATGGCACCCATGCAATTGGAGAACAGTTGCATGACCGCCAAATCATACACTAATGCCCTGTATGAACACATACACAATTGCATGGATTTTGCCATACCCAACAGAACCAAGATGCTCCCCTCCAAAATAAAGGAAGCCAATATGGTGGTCCTCTGCCATAAACAAACTCTACAACAGAAGGAGGAAACTGATGCAAAATAAGGTGAAGTCCGAAGTCTGGAAAAACTCCCTTATCAGCCTCAACAAAAAGTTGAGATCCCTCATCAAATCCTCTAAAGCTAGCTATGAAAACAGAATTGCAGGAGATAGTAAAGACAACCACAAGGCCTTCTTTGATTATGTAAAGAATCTCCACGGCAATACCCAGATTTGCTCAGAGTTACTGCACAATGGTACCTCCTATACCAAGCCAACAGATATTGCAATATATTGGCCAACAGATTCAGTGCCAACTTTACCCCTCTCCTCCACCAAAGGACCAATCACAATAACAGTAGATTTTCAGGCACCTAGTATAGTATTACTGCTGCACAGGTTAAAACAGCACTGTCCAAGACCAAGAATACAGTTTCTATGGGACCTGACAGTATCCCTGGCTGTGTTCTGCATGAACGACAGAGTCAACTGGCACCTCACCTGTGTTCCCTGTTCAATCACAGCCTCACCTCAGGCTTTGTCCCTACAGAATTGCACACTGCTACAGTCATCCCTATCCACAAAGAAGGAGTGACTACAGACCATGGAAACTATTGCCCCATTAGCCTGATTAGTCTGATATGCAAAGCTATGGAACGCATCATCATGGACCTAATAAATAAGGATATAGAGAATCTCCAAACTCTGGATCCCTCACAGTTTGCTTTTGTGCAAGGTAGATCATACCTGCTCAACCTGGTCGACTTCTTTGAGTCAGTCACCAGAGCTGTGGATGAAGGCAAGGTGGTTCATACAGCCTACCTTGATCTGGCCATGGCCTTTGATACCATTCCCCACTCAAAAATCATAGAAAAACTCACTAAGCTAGGCATCAACCCGTATATCATTAGGTGAGTGGCAAACTGGCTCAAAGACAGAACCCACAGTGTGAAAGTAGCTGACTCCAAGTCAAACTGCCGACCAGTCATTAGTGGAATGCCACAGGGTTCAGTCCTCGGTCCTTTCCTGTTTGGTATCTACTTCTCTGAAGTCCAGCCCAACACGAAGGGACTCTGGCTGACAAAGTTCACAGACAATTGTAAGTTGGGAGCCATAATTGGCTCCCAAAGTGATTTTGACATCCTACAGAAAGGCCTCACTGAGACCAGCGACTGGTATCAGAACCATGGCCTTAAGTTCAGTGCCAAAAAATGTGTCATCATCCCCTTTGGGAAAAAAAACAGTTCCCATGAATTACCACATTGATGGTAGTCCACTGAACACAGAAGGCATTATAAGAGATCTGGGAACACAGGTTGACAGCAACCTCTCTTTTGACCACCACATTGCCACTGTGGTCAGAAAGTCCTTCTATGTGACACATCTCATTACTAAGGGGTTTTGCATCCAGGAAGAAAGATGTCATTGTCTCCCTCTACTCTTCCCTCATTAGGCCAGTCATCGAGTACAATGCCACATTTGGCATGTACCTCACTAGACACTTGTACCCACTGGAGAGGCCACAAAAGTACCTCACAAAGAGGATCCTAGGCCTTAAACACTTGTCCTATACAGACAGACTCAAAAAAACTCCAAATATTCTATGTGTCATATCACCTAATTAGAGGTGATCTCTGCTTGACTTACAAAGCCATGTCTAACCCAGCTCTGTTAGAAATGCTACATCTAAAGAAATCCCAATCCCTCCACACTACATGCTCCAGAGACCTCAACCTCATTACCACCATCAACAGAACAAGCTGGAGAGACAGGTTCATAACCCAAGGACTGCCCATGCTATGGAACAACTTCCCATACATGTCAAGCAGAGTGCCTCACTGGCCCTCTTCAAGAGAAATCTTGATGAGTGGATGGGAAATAGAAAATTCACCCTTGGGGGTCACTCCAGTGGATCTACTCGACAGAGGCACTGGGAACTAAAGTCGGGTGGCACAATGACAGGGTAATCCTATGGGCTAGGCTTGTAATGGCTCCAGGACCATTAGCCTAGTACACACCTATGAACTTATAAACCTATAAACTTATTCACATATGGCACCAAATGTGCAGATACAGCGATCCATGGACTTTATAAACACAAGCTCCCTGGACCAAATTGTCAGTACACTGACCAGCAGTGCAAACGTACTAGATCTGACCCTCACTGATATGGAAGAGAACTGCACAACTCATAGTGTAAGGTCCTCTCTGATAAAATCAAAACACAAAATGGTATCCATAAAAGTAAAAATAAAACTTGGAACCCCAACTAATTCTGGAATGTTCATGATCTACTCCATGGCTAACGTCTTACTATTAATTGATAACCTGGCAAATGTTTAAGTCACACAGAACTCTGAGAGCATTGCCGCCTACGTAGAACTGTTCACAGAAACTGTCTACAAGCATTGTAATAGCTGCATAGAGACAGCTCTACCCACCAGGAGTAAGTAAAAAAGTAAGTCAAAAATCAAGCCACCCTGGTGGAATCATAACATTAATTCACTGTATAACAGATGGAAGAAAATCATGGCAAAAAGTAGAAGGTATAGGACCCTGCAGGATAAAAGAACTCTAATTAAACTAAACAAACAACTCAGTGGACAACTAAAGTCTACTAAGTCACATTTGAGGAAAATCTGGACTCCCAGGCCAAGGACAACCACAAGACATTCTTTAACTACATCCACACCCTCAAAGGCAATGCACAATTCTGTGCAGAGCTCATTGTTAATCGAGCCACCTACACTGATCCTGAAGATATAGCAAACCTACTGGCAGACAAATTCAGCTGTAATTTTACCCCTCTCTCCCCTTCCAGCTTCCCCTCAGGAAACACCATCAAATAAAGCTTCCCAGACTATCATTAGGGAACAAGTCCTCAATGTTCTTTCTAAGGCCAAGAACACCACATGGATGAGGCCAAGCAATATCCTAGTCTGCCTTCTAATAGCATGCTGTATGACCTATCAGTCTGTCTGGAATCACTGTTTAACCACAGTCTCCAAACAGGCTTTGTGACTCGTAACTGGAAAACTGCAACCTTAATCCTTCTGCACAAATATAGGCTGTCTATGGTCCCTGGAAACTGCAGACCCATAAGTCTCAGTGGTCTCATTTACAAAGCCGTGGAAAAAATGATCATGAAAATGATCAGATAGGACATAGGAAATCTGTAGACACTGAGACCAACCAGTTTTTTGTTTTGTCAAGGGCTGATCACACCCTCTCAATCTGGTGGGCTTCTTTGAGAAGATACATACAGGATATACATATATATATATATATATATATATATATATATATATATATATATATATATATATGTACCCATACACAGACTCTTTTTTCCATCTCTCTTAATTCTCTTGATATATATGCTGCAGAATATAATGTGACATTTAGCTAGTTTATACTTAACAAATAAGAACTGCATGTAAACTTTAAAAGAAAATGATGTGTGACTGTTGGGAAACTCTATGAAAAATACATGCAAGAGGTTATAACTATTCATATAATTAATCACTGTTAAGCTCTGTGATGACCATGTAAGAGACCCTGACATATCTAGTGGGCTTCCAGCATTGCGAATGTTAACTTTTCTGATAGATCTGCTGACCTTATATTTATTTATATTAGTTATTGGGGAGCAGGGACACAGACCCACACATGAATGATGTGTTGGGGGATTTATTTTTTCTAGGAAAGAATTTACAAAAGGCTGTTGAAAATGTCAAAAAAGCAGAAACTAGAATGCTTCCTGAGAGAAGAGTTTCATATGTGAACCAATTATAGAAGAGTGAAGCTCCCAGTGTAGGTTTTATAGAACAGTTTTGCTATCAGTATTTCCCTTGCTTTGGGATTGCACTGGGTATGGAGTTTTTAAATTAAGGAGGTTCTCCATGCCGTTAACACAGTAGACTGCTACTACCATTGAATTTTGAGTATGTAAAATACCGTTAGGTACATGAAGTGACTACTGAGTGTGATTCATGAAAGCTATTGACTGCAGTAAAGTGCATGTCTGATTGTTATTACTGCCTTAAAAAGGTACACAAGAGAACATTGCAAAACTCTCCCATGACTATCACAAATGTTTTGCATTAGTTGGAGCCACATCAAAATCTGCCTGGCAGAGTTCAGAGCTCTTTGTCAGCCAACTAGTAGTCTGCTGTGATTGTGTTTATCAACTATCCAGTACCCTCCCTGGTGATAAGCCTAACACTGACCAGCCCACTAAGTAACTTATTCCCCAGCCATCAGCCACCCATCCAATACCTTATCAGTAATGAATTATCATCTAACTGTATCCACCAAAGCAGTGATCAAAAAAACTGGTAGCCATAAGAGCAGCCATCTGACCTTCTCTCTCCCCTCAAATACACAACTGGGGGGCAATCATTGTCTTACACAACCTTGTCCACCCTTGATGATCAGTCTTTAAACACACTAGTGCCAGTGTGACTGTTATCATGAACTGCTGCTCCACCTACCTCACTTGATATGCAGTGTCAAAGAGCAGCACCTCCAAAGTATCCTGCTCAACAGCATAATACACTAAAAAACAAATAAGCAAAATTGCTATTTTTTGTAAGAGTGAAATCTGTCTCATATAATTCTTACCTGTTTATCAGATGATCTTCTCAAATAATGCATGAATGACTAGTCTCTGTAGTGTTCCTCTTCACTGTGATTCACCTCTGCTCACTATGTGAGAGAACATTTCTCTGCCCCAAGATGCATTATACTCATTGAGATGGCAAGAGCCGCAAACTAGTCACTTGTTTTTAGCCAAACATTTTTTTTGCGCAAACCTTCTGTTATCTGTTTTGCTTTCCATACATGACAAAATTGCATTACCACCTTGTTGCAAAATGATTGGGTCCTGATTGTGACCCAGACAACAGCATATTGGTTAGAGGTGCATGCTTGTTTCAGTCAAGCTGCATTCATATGTTAGTTTTCATTGGCCATTGCAGGAAGGACACACTACCAAAGGAAAGAATAGCAGGTCCTTGTATCTGCTGCGTGCATATCAACTACTATTAGAGAGGTCAGTGCCAATAGGAAAAAAGAACCTGATGGCTGTCTGGAATGGTATGGTTTCCTATTATTGACACTCAGTCTGTGGAGGAATGACTGGGCTGCTCATCAAATGAGTGATAGCTGGCAGATAATGGAGCTTAAAAGGATGTAAACATGTAATCTCTGTTAATGTTGCTTAAGGAATACAATATTTCCCCCAATGCAAATTCTAATCAGTTCCTCAGTGATTATTTTTAAGACACATAAATAGTGATGATGTTTTGAATAGCTCAGTCACTTTACTATAGCAATCAGTCCAAGTATCAGAACTCACTATGCCCTGGATAAGTCAACACAGAGCTCCATAAATTCGGTTATGTCTACTGAAGATATAAATATGATAATTTACCTTAATGTCATAAACCTGTCTTCCCAAATCCTAGTCAAAGTTGACAAAGTAATATATTATATTTGTCTAGCAACCAGTTGAAGCAGAAATCTATACCAGGCACAGAGTCTGTGTACAGTACTGTTAAAAGGCAATGGAAACCCAATAAATGGAACTTAACATAAGAATAGTTTACATGACGGGTATAATAGAAACAAGGAAAACGTGGAAATGGTACATCTAGCTTCAGTGATCCATCAGTACTAGAGGAGAAGAAAGAGGGAGTTGAAAAATGGAGTCAGTGTTAAACCATGGCTATGCATTGCTCCTCTCTGCTCATTTGAATAGTAGTAGCCATGCATGATGTACTCTGCTCAGTTTAAAGCTTTAAACTGTATGATCGGTATCTCCTAAGTCATTTGTTCACCAGGACAAAGTAAGAACTCTTTTTTTCAAAGGGCTCACTCATAAAAAAACTGAAGAATTTAACAACTATGATGAATGTTCCATATCTGAAAGTTCTATACTTTTGTTTGATTCTACATTACCTCCTGCCTGTTGCTTAATTGATGGGTATGCCTTCCCAGCCTCATATGCTTTTTGATCCCTCACTTCAAATTTGTTGTTTTTTCCTAAGTGTAAGTTTAAACCTATTGGTTTACTTTAGAGAAATGTTTTTATAAGAGTCCTTGGAGAATTCAAGTAAAAGGTCACGTGTAATCTTTTGATTAATCTCTAAGATCTCCTTATTTAAATGGATTACTTGCCTTTCGTTGTCCTTTATAGTTAAGCCAATGAGGTCAAAACCTGTTAAGTTAAAGAGGTTAACCAAATCCTTACATAAAGCTGAATCCTTACCTAACTCAGATGGGTATTTTTCAAAGCCATAGTCATTTAGGGACACATCTTTGTTTCAGACAATCCCAAAAAAGCAATTTTCCAGCTGAAGGGAACAATATTGTAGCAAAATGTTCATAGCTTTGTTTATTTGAGAAGTAAGTGAACATTATTCAAGTCTGTATGTGGCATCAGACTGTAAATCTATTTCCAGCCATATAATAGGTTCTAGTAAATCATTGTCTAGTGTTTGACAAGCGTAAATGGAACCTCCTGATGCACTGTCTCATGTGCTCTTTGAACACTATTTTTGGGTGTTATGTGCCTCAGTCTCGAGCCTTAACTGCTATTCAGACTAGTGCAGTGCTTTCAAGTAAACTTATCAAGTGACTATTAGCAGAATTTAAGGGCCTAGGGTTTGTTTCACATAGCTACTGATGAAGTCTCAGCATTGAAATTAAAGCATTACACCCATTGAAGTTCTTCCTTCATGCAAGTTTTAGAGACCGGTTGTTTATATTGGTTATCTGTATTTTGTGGCACCCTTGGAGTTCACATTTTTTGGTTACCATGGTGAATAAGCCATGAGAAGCAGAGACCTGGGAGTACTAACTAATACATCAAGACAGTGCTTCATAACTTTATGCTTTTTGCTTTTCATTACAAATGTTAAAGCAGTGTTCTAAATAAGTTTATTTGTTAAAAAATAAAGAATTTAGTGAGCCTGGACAATGAGCTACACTGAAGCTGAAACATGAGGCTGGTAATCATTATATTAAGATTGCAGTTTCTAACTTTTTGCAGTACTAAAATACAACATTTTGAAGATATTTATGTTCTTTATGTTGGCAAAGGATATAACTCTGGTATGATTATTTTCATTTGTGGCAAAAACCTTAAGGTGTATGTTGATAATGACCACAAATAAATAATCTAACCTGATCATGAAAGTGCAGAAGAACAAGCAACCAAATTCTCATAACTTCCTCTCTTATATCCTTATGGGAAAAAAAATGAAAAAAAAACATGTTAATAAATGATTATTTATTATCCATTTTGTATCCTTGCCCCTTCCACAAAATATGAGATTTAACAAGACCACATAGCCCTTTTGTTTATAGGTTCATAGGTTTATAGGTGTTTACTAGGCCAGGGACGAAAAGGGCCCTTTTAAGCCTAGCCATGCATCCCAAATCTCTGACAAGTTCTGATACCATTGATAAGTGTAAGTATGGGCCTGGGAGATTAATCTTTTACAGGTTACGTGTGTCCATTAGAGACATAGGTGCCAAACTAAGGATGAATTTCTGGGTTGCCATCCAGTTGTCCAAATTGCACTTGAATTGGGTTAGGGAGGAACTCTGCTTCACATGGATGGGGAGCCTGTTCCACAGACGGAGTAGTCTCTGGGATCCATACCTATCTCTCCTGCAGGTCCTATTTATATCACAGACATGGTTTAAGTCTTTAGAATGGGTAATTCTGCTACTGTTTGTTTTGTGGATATACAGGAGGTTTATTTATTTCATAAAAGGCCTTTTCAAAAAAATTCCCTGCTGCATGAATTTGAAATAGAATAGTGTCCTGCAACTTCTGTAAAAAAGCATATACAACATCTTGCAAGAATCATCCACTATATTTTAAAGATTCATTGGTTGGTCATTTTTAATATAAAAAATATTTGAATCATTTTCATTGTCACAGATTTTATATGGCACAACAAAACAATTTGAAAGATAGGCTGCAGAAGAAGTGAAAAGTTTATATTATGGTGCAGGATTAAGACCAGACAAACATGTCTTTATTCTCCTGCAGAGAAGTTAGAGGTAGCACCAGTGATGAGGACATCCCAGGAAAGGGAAGAGGACACCTCCATTCCAGACATCAGAAATTCAATATCATTGCTGAAAGTGTTCATGATGTTGGTAGAAAGCAAGCATATTAATTTACAGGAGGGGTGGTATCATCTAGAGAGGCACAATACAGCTAAAGTGAAATGATGGCCCCTATTGTCACACAGAGCTGGGGTAATGAGGATGATAGTCATGCTGCTCTGAGTGTATTTAGTCAGACATAGAGTGATCTCACAAAGCAACTATTTCTGCACAAAGAGCAGGGAGTCTAGGATAGATGCATGTGGAGAGAAAATGTGGTACTGGTAGCTGGGGAGTAAGCCTGGAGGAAATGCAAGGAAACAGTAGGGTGCCAGGTGTACAAATCCATTAATACAGGGAATTTGTGCATGTACGTTGGGGGGTGGGGGGTGGCGGCAGATGTATTAGTGGTTGTGAGATTGTCTGCAGAAGCTAGGCAGATAGATTAAGAATTTTACTTGTTTGTGTTAGGCTAATACAATATTATTTGAGGAGCAAATAGAGAAAATGTGATGTGAGGGGGAATTAGAAGATGAAGGTAAAGCAGGAGATGAAAAATGTGAGCACGGAAAATAGAATGATATACATAGAGGAGGAGGAGGTGGATGCTAAAAGTGAAGGTGGTGCGGTTACTGAGAAGGCAAATTTTGCAGTTTAAATCCTTCATGGTGTATTACAATCCTGAAGAATACTTTTTAAGTTATGTTTCATTGGATAAAACACATAACTGCATGTTTTCATCCAGATGAACTTTCTCCGAATTGAATTTTGATGATATGTACCATGTATAAACAAGATTACTCTTGGACTTATTTTTTTCATTATATATTTGACTTCTAGAGGGTAAGGCTTAATACATAATCAATTTGGAGGGCATTACGTACTTACATGGTTGGCACAATTATGTACAGTTTTTTTTATTTTAAATGTAATGCAAAACTCTATTCACCTAGGAGACTTCAACTACCCATTCATAAACTGGGATGCTTCTTTATCCTCAGACATGCATGCCCAGAGATTTGTAGATTTCATCAGTACAATCTCCATGGACCAATTAGTCCACATTCCAAGTGGCAATGAAATCATTGGTTCTTAACAATATGGGACAGCTTTGCTCTACACAAACTATACCTTCCTCCCTGGTCAAATTAGACCACAGTTCAATCAAATTCACCATAAAACTGCCTAAAGCATCTTGCAATACTTAGGTATTCAGACATAATGTGAAGGCTCATCTACTGGAACATAGTGATGACATAGCTAAATTCAAAAGTCAGTTCCATATTGACAGTCCCACTGCTTGTAAAGAATCCTTCACTGTCAAATTCTATGCATGTGCAAGTAGCTGCATAGCTGCATTGCTGCATAAATGCATCCATCTTCCTCAGAAATAAATAGAATGCCAAATTTAAAAAATAAACCCCATGTTATGACCCAAATATAAAAAGGGTCTAAAATAAAAGAAAAAACTCATTGCATGCAAAATAAATCTAGCTCACAGGATGTCACAAAAGTTCTGTCCAAACTACACAAGGAACTCCCGACTCTGATCAGATCAACCAGAGGCAAATATGAGGTAAACTCTAGAGCCTTATCTGGCTCATCTAGTGCCCTGTGACAGTCTGATGAACTTAATCCTCACCTCCTTGGATCTTCAAGCGAAGATCATACAATATACTAGGACTTTTGGTAAATGTCTAATTGGAAGGGAGATAAATCCAGATAAACCGCAAAAAATACAAGTCCTTCAAAGAAAATAGATACGATATCTGGAATGCACAACTGATACCATACGAAAAAATGCAACAGACAGCTGCTCTGTTAAAATGCAAACGTAGAATCTTTAATGTAACAGGATTCTGTGTTTGCATTCTAACAGAGCAGCTGAAGGATACCAGGACTTTTGCTTACTGTAGAAAGTCCTAACTTTTCAAATGAAGAGCAAAAAAGTTGGCTTTTTAGTACAATAAAACTGAGGAGCTCTCCATGACACCCCCTAACCCTTTGCACACAAAGCAATTGTCCACTTCACCCCAGCCTTGCTATGCTACTGGCAAAAAACCCTACAAAAAACAAAGTGAAGTACCTCTTCCATCACTCATCTAGTCATACCACCTACATCCTCCCTAATACTCTACTGCTATCAAGGGACATCCATCCAAACCCTGGTCCAATTACCTCCTTTTCTGATAATAATATAACCTGTCCAGATACAGGTCTCACTACTATTCCAAAAAAATACATCCTTCTACTCAGTGAATATTAGAAGTGTGTTAAAAAAAGCAAATTTCATGCCTGGCTAGCCAACCATGCCCCAGATATAATCACCCTTATTGAGACTTGGCTGAAACCACAACACTCTAACAGAGATATTCTCCCTCCTGTCTACAACACACTCCAATTAGACCGCCAAAAGAAAAAAGGGTGTGGAGTAGCCATTGTCTACTCTAACCATCTCACTCTCACTTGTCTTCATAAACCTATCTCATCCTTCTCACCAGCTGAAATTCTAGCTGCTAACTTTAAACCTAATAACTTCATCACCATCACCATAGCAGTCATCTATATCCCTTCATGGGATAATATTCCTATCCTAGAAAATATTCTAACTTACTTCTCTCAACACATCCCTAATGAAACCATCTTCTTAGGGGATGCAAATATAAATTGGTTGACTCTTTGTGCACCAAACTCTACTGTATCCATTAACTTTCATAGCTTTACACAACTTATCACAACTCCCACTCATACCAACAAACCTCACAACCCTAGCTCTCTCATCGACTGGATATTAGTTTCAGAGCCTCTCAAATACCAAGACTCAGCTACACTACCTGACTCTCTAAGTGACCATTCTCCAGTAAAAGACCTTAGATTCACCCCCCATTTCTCTAAGACTCATAGATACATAACCTGCCACAAACTGTCCAACTTTTGCCCTAAGACATGCAAAAATCTCCTTTCCAGAATAAACTGGACTCATCTAACACAACTCCCCCTAGATGAACCTGTCCACTCAATAAATACTACCTTCCTAAACATTCTGAAGTCCCTTGCACCACTTTGCACAGTACAGGTTAAATCTACTATATCCCCATGGCTAACCAATGGCACCAGCACACTGATGAAAACTAGAGACAAAATGTGGAAATTATGGTTAAAAAGTAAACTACCTACCCACCTGCAAAAATATAAAGAACTTAGAAATCTAACAAAAAAATATCAACAAAGACAAAAAAAAATTATTACAACTCCATTTCTACACAAAAAAATAATCCCAAACAATTTTGGAACTCAGTCAATCAAATATTATATTCTGGGAACCCTTCATTTCCCAACCCCAACCCTACAAAGTCACCAGAAGAAATGGCTAACATCTTCAACTCTTACTTCATTGAATGCATCACAAAGGTAGTAAACTCTCACCTCTTCAACCAACTGTACTAATCATCCTGCCTCCTCTCCTACTTTAAAGGCTTCTGATACTTTCTCTCTGCATTCTGTGCCCACCAACTATATTAAATGTTTACTCTCTGAACTAAAACCATGCTCCACATCAGCTGATAATATCCCTCCCTTTTTCCTTCAGGTTGCAGCTGACTGTCTTGCCATCCATGTATGTATATTAATAAAATACTCTATCTCTGAATCTTAGGTTCCCTCAATTTGGAAACAATTCTACACTCTACCTATACACAAAGGAGGTAACTCCCCAGAAATATCTAACTTTAGACCTATTGCTATACTTTCTCCTCTTTCTAAAGTACTTAAAAAATGCATCCATAATCAAGTCATACAATATCTACTACAGGAAAACCTGCTCACACCCACATAACACTGCTTTCACCCAAAACATAGCACATCCACTGCCCTCTTATCTTTTATTAATACTATCTCATTGGCCAGAGAAAACAAGAAACCTGTCTGTTGTTTATTCCTTGACCTACCAAAAGCCTCTGATACTGTATTTCACCCTCTCCTCCTTAACATACTGACTGACCTTAACTTCTGTACCTCTACTCTCACCTAGTTTTCTAGCTATCTGTCTGACCGACTTCAATCAGTGAGATGGCTGTCTGCTCTCTCTCCTCCTCTCACTGTTAGAATGGATGTCCCCCAAGGTTCCATTCTTGGCCCATTGCTTAGTATCTTTACTAATTGTCTCTATACTTCCTGCCATCTATCATCCCTTGTACAATACAAGGATGACTCTACAGTTATACTACTGCTGAAACTCCCGCTGAGCTTCTCGCTGCCACTTGGACCTCCTTTAACTCAGTAAAAACCTGGCTCTCTAATAACCAGCTTATTCTAAATCCTAAGAAAACTAAGCTCTTACTTTTTCTTCCCAATAACTATATCCATCTCAAACCTACTTTCTCTGTACTATCTCTTAATAACACTCTTATTGGTGTACAAACTTGTACTAAACTCCTAGGTGTCACTATCAATGACCATGTTAAGTTTCACTTGCTTGTAAATAACTGTATCAGCAAGACTCACCAAAAACTTGGCCACCTTTACAGGAGCAAAAAATTCCTTACTAACAAAGGTAAAGTAATCCTCACCCAAGCCTATCACCTTGCCTATTATATGGCACTCAAATCCTAACAAATCTTAAATCTTCTCTTTTAGCTAAGCTTGAATCTACCTACAACAAGGTGGCCAGATTCGCAGCACACCAAACCTATAAATCCCATCATTGCCGATCTCTAAAACACCTAAACTGGCAAGAATTTCCTCTCCACCTTCTCCTCACTCAGCTTCAGATCATTCATTCCATCCTTTATCAGCCGCCTTACTGTCCTACCTCTCTCATCTCCCTATATAGTCCTAATAGGCCACTCCGCACCTCTGACCAGGGCCTATTGCAACTCTACAATCCAAATACAAAAACTGGCTCCAACCTCTATAGCTTCAGTCCTTCCATTTCTTGGAGCAAACTGCCATTAGCAATTAGGGCTATCAAACAACCTGAACAATTCAAAACAGCTACCAAAGAATATTTGAAAAGTCACGGGTCCTGTCTCTGCACTCACCCTCCATGATTAACGTTGTACCCTAAAATTATACACTGCCTATCCTTATCTTGAACCTGTTTGTTCTTATTGTCATACAAGCTGTTTTAATGTGACTTATCACGTTATTGTAAACTGTATCATTTTTGTTATCACTGCTTCCAGTATATTTTTGTGTATATTAGCCAAGACGTTTTTGATTACTGCTTTTTATATATTTGTATTGTAAATCTGTGGAGCTTTTCTAACCTGGCCTCTGCTGAAAAAAACAGTCAACAAGTGTAAAATAGATAATAAATACATAAATAAATAAATGTAGCCACCCAGGAAAAGGATAACTACAAAGCATTTTTAATTATGTTAAAAAACACAGAAACAATGCACAATACCAGGAATAGCTAATATAATATCACATACTCAAACACAAAGGACATAGCCAATCTACCTGTGAACAAATTTAGCTCAAACATTAATCTCTTCTCCAATCCAATATATTCAGATCACATACCTACACCTATAACCTCCTCAATTTTCCTATGTGCAATAAGTTTTCAAGGTTGTATCTCAGGACAAGAATGCTCCATCGGTGGGGCCAGTTAACATACCAGGCTGCCTACTGTTCAGTCTAAAGCATGACTTGTTTGATCCCCTGAAGAAACTATTTATTATCAGCCTCAAAGCAGGCTTTATGCCAGATGAATGGAGGATTGCAACAGTCATTCCCTTCAGCAAATGTTGTCTTCAATGTACGTGGGTAATTATAGACACATAAACCTGACTAGTCTCATCTGCAAGGCTATGGAAAGGATCATTATTGAATTAATAAATAAAGATATGGGTAACCATGCAGATTATTGAACCAACCTAGTTTGGATTTTATGGATTGGTCCTGCCTACTTAACCTGGTTGTCTTCTTTATAAATGTTGCCGAAGAAGGATTATTGAACTAATCCAGTTTGGATTTTATGGATTGGTCCTGCCTACTTAACCTGGTTGTCTTCTTTATAAATGTTACTGAAGAAAGGGGTGAGAGCAGAATTGTGCATATCGCATAGCTAGACCTCGCAAGAGTGTCTGACACCATTCCACACTCAGTTATCACAGACAGATTCTCCCAGTTAAATATCAGTACCTATGTAACTCACTGGACAGCAATTGGATGAGAAATAGAATCAAGGAAATTGGAGTGTACAGCTATACCTCCTCCAAAAGACCTGTCCCTAGTGGTATATTCCAGGGTTCAGTCCTTAGGATTCACCTCCTATGCATTTACTTCACATTGATAAAAGGTAATTTTAAGGGTTTATAGCTGACCAAGGTCAGAGATTGTCATACTTGGTGCCATCATAACCTCCCCAGTGAGCATGAAGATTTCTCAAGAGGTCTTGTACTAAACAAATAGCTGATGTGAAAACCATAGACTAAACACCAAAAACTATATAACTGCATCATTCAGCAAACATGACTCCCATTATAGCTATCATATTGAAATTATTTCCCTGGAAATTAAACCCATAATTAGAAATCTTAGAACCTATGTTGACAATGAACTGTCCTTTGATCACCATGTATCCATTCTTGCAACAAAGTCCTTTCTCACCACCAATCAAGGTTATGTATTTCCTCCACTGTACTCAGCCCTCATTAGGCCAATAATTCAATATGACTCTTTTGGTATGAATCTGTCCAAAAACTTGTCACAACTGGGACAACCACAATGCTTTCTTACTATAAAAATCTAGAAGTTAAATCATAAAGACTATGCAGACAGTCTCAAAGCATTGTCCCTTTTCTCAGTCTCATACAGGTAACTGAAAGGCCACCTCAATTTCACATATATAACTTAGACAGGATCTGTTTTGAAAAATCTTTTACACATTGCTTGTTTTGTAAAATAAATAGAGCATGTTGGAAGGATAAGTTTGTATTACATAGAATAGCACTTCTAAATGTAAAATGCTTACTCTATTCAAATGTAATTTGGATGAATGGATGGGTAACTGCAAATTCACCCCCAGTTTAGCACTCATAAATGGGGAAAACATGCAAATGTCCCAACATATCCTAATTCAGTCCATCTCTGGGCTATTTGAATGAAAAATAGAAGGGCTATAAACTGCTTTGGGAATGTAAGTACAGGCTTTTGACTATCTTCACAGATCTATTGCCTACTAAGCACCTATTAACTAATGAACATAAATTACACAATTTGTTGTTAGATTTTAACACATGGTTTGTTACCTTTGAAATTGTAAACTTATCAATCAATCATTTTCTGCTTAGTTATTTATTTAAATTAGTTGAGTTTCCATTCTGTAGCTATGACTTGATGATTTCCCCTTTCATATGCCTATACCATTTTATTTTGTTTTTATATTGGTTTTAATATGATTACTAGGATTAACATCAATATTATTTAAGTATGAAGTTGCAATTTATGCATTGTTACCTATTTGTATAACAGTATTAAGAGTTTTCAATATGAAAATATGTTCTGGCACCATCAGTTGTTTAACTTCCACTATACTTGTTAGTTTGTTATAAAAGCTCTGCATTATCAAGCACTGATCAACTCTGGTAAATTAATGACTTGTTCACGTTTATGACATGACAAACTGGATAATAACAGGTAACTTTAACTTTTCAGAGGTCAGTTGGTCTGATGGCACAACAGCAACAATGCTGGAGGAAAAAATGTTAACATTTATGCATGTTGCACAATTTGACTCGGATGATTGATCTTCCTACCAGATCAAACAATGTCTTAGATTTAATAATTCCACAACACATAGACAATATAAATTATCCACCACAAAAGGAAAACCGTCCAGTGTTCAAACTTTAACACATTTTATTAAAATAACAAACAGGTGTGAAAAGACAGCAAAATACACTTCTCTAGTGCCTCGGCTGTTAAGCCTTTACAGGGTATACCTTTCCCTTCCCAGGATCCCTTAAATACATACATCTATAAAACTAATTATCTAATTAAGAAATTAAAACTTGATGAGAAGCACTTACAGTAAATATTTCTAATGACATTCTTTATTATGTCCAGCTGGGGTTAGAGTGTCAAATTTCAAAATAAAAATAGAGTCCTTGAATTCCTTAAAGGGGGATAATAATTCCTTTTGTGGTGGCTAATAAATAATATATTAGATCTGTTACTCACACATATTAAAGATAAAATTTCTCAGATTAACTGTGTGTGTCCATTAGGTAATTCGGATCAGTCAGCTTTTTTGAATTTGATATAATAACTAAAGCTTTTCATGCAAATCAACAAATGTCTATGCTGTTTGATCTGAATATTATTAATCAAATACATTCTATGGACTTAACTTGAAAGCAATAACTAAAGGTTTACTGAGGACTACACCTCCATGGTGGAATGCCAGAATACTGGTCATGCAAAACTTCTGAGGAAAAAGAACAAGGCTCTGGAAGAGGTCCAAGAGAAATTATTTAAAATGGGCCTATAACATAGTCTACAGAAGATTAAATGTGTCATTGAGATTAGCAAAAAATACTTTTGAAGATAATTTAGTTAGTGGCTTTTGTTCTAAAAAATATGTTTATATTAGATGCATCACTAATAAGATTAAATCTTTCTGGCCAATGTCAGTTTGAGGCAAAATGCCAAACGCTGAAGAAATATTGGCAAATTTGCTCAATGAGCACTTCTTGGCAGAAAAAGCTACACTGATGATGTTTTTGAAGTTAAAATTTTAATAGAAGATGATTGTATGTCCCCAGTTTTCAAGCTGAGCCTTGTGTGAGCATCTCTGAGCTTTAATAAACAGGGTAGTGGTACGGAACCTGATAATATTCCAGGAATTCTCTATGCATATTGCAGTAAATATATTTTGGCTATTGTCACTCAATTTTTTAATAACCTGTTGTATTTTGGCACTGTTCATGTCAGTTGGAAACTTGTGGACATAATTCCAATTCATAAAGGGGGCCTGATGGACAATATAGGTAATTATAGATTTAGCAGTCTTACTTCACTGGTGGGCAAGAGTTTTGAGAAATGTCTACTTTCCTTTCTTAATCAAGACTTTCAGGGATGCTTAATGGATCTCACTAAACATGCTTTCACAAAAAATATTCTATGTTCACTAACTGTTTGCATTTTATGACCTAATGACAATTGCCATAGGACATGTCTGTAGAGGTGGGTCTATTTTGATTTGTATAATGCTTTTGACAGTGTCCCCCATTTTGCTATCATTGAAGCCATGCTCGAAAGCAAAGTTAAGCCATACATTGCTGGGTGGCTGTCTGGCTATGTGGTAGATTTCAGAGAGTAAGGATAGGAAATTACATATCTAGCTGGCTTGAAGTGAACATAGGGTTCCCCCAGGGCTCAATTCTATGTCCAGTATTGTTGAACCTATTATTTTCATTTATGTCTAACATATCTAATATTTGGATTGCCAGGTATGCAGACGATATCAAACTAGGTTTTGTTATTACATCGACAGAGGTTATTCGCCACTTCAATACTTACATGCAGAGGTGGCTCATGCTATAGGACTGCAGGACTGCAGCCCTACCCTACATGTAAAAGGAAAGAAGAAAATAAAACACAACCAAAATCACGAGTCCCGGTACTCCACCCATGCGTGCTTGGAGTTCCTGGTACTCACAGAACTCCAGACTGCTGTGTCAGCAGTCTGGATAGGGGAGAAAGACATCTCTTCCCTGCAGCACATAAGTCTGTGTGGTGATGACAGCATAGAACAGAAGGACACTGGACTGCATCCTCTGCAGGCTGCAGCCTCCAGCCTACTCGCGGGGAAAATCAGCCAACCAGCCAGGAGAACCACAATCCAGCCATTAACTTGCGTGGGCTGAGGAGACTGCTTTTACCATCTATTGGGACTGAGGAGACTGGAACTAATTCAGGACTGTTGCTTTTTAGCTGCTCCGTGACTGAGGAGACTGCATTTTAGCCACTATGGGACCTTCAGGTAGGGTGTAGGGTGTGTGTGTGTGTGTGTGTGTGTGTGTGTGTGTGTGTGTGTGTGTGTGTGTGTGTGTGTGTGTGTGTCTGTAATGCCCCAGTTGCTATATACTGGTGGCTAGAGAAAACACATGGTGGTGGGTAGAGAATACCACAGGCTTGAATGGGTGCAGGTGGCAAGGGCCTGAATTTCCTACCCATCACCATTTGTAAAAAATTTGAAGATTTTTGCCTTATATTTGTTCTGATTCTCATAAAATTTGTGGTTTCTGTATGTTTGTTTTTCCTTGCAAAGTCAGTAGTGCAGAGGTGCACTGGTAGCATTGTTGCCTGACAGCTACAATTTCTCTGGTTTGATTCTTGACTGGGGTGCCTTCTGTGTGGAGTCTGCATATCCTCCCATCTTACAAAGACATGTGTCTGGAGTGTTTCTCCCGGGGCCTCTGCTGAAAATTGGCTTTTGTTCCAAGTCTTACTTTCCTGGTTAACAAATGTTAAATAAATAAAAATAACAGGCATTTGAATTTCAGACTTCATATTCTTCAGAAAGTACATGGTAACACAAAACCTTTTATTCTAGCAATTTTCCAAGTTTGTAACATGGATATTTGAAATTTGTCCTTATTTTTGGGACTGTATTCCCCCCATCATTGGCTTTGTCCAGGTTTTATGCACTAAGGTTGAGAACTATGGTGAGATCCGAATTCACTGAATGTGTTTGGGGGCTGTATTCCCCCATTACTGGCTTCGTCCACATGTTTTTTCTAAGTAGTTGAGAGCTATGGTGAGAATTAACTCATTGAATATATTTGGGGGCTACATTCCCCCATTATTGGCTTTGTTCAGGTGTTTTGTTCTAAGAGGTTGACAGCTATGGTGAGAATTGAATTCACTAAATGGTAGCCATTTAAGTTTCAGTCTTCCTCTCTTTCACAAAACAGCTGATTTGGCAAAGTGGTATGTTGCTCTGACCATTTGGTATAGGTTCTCCTGGGTTCAAGACTTGGCAGTGAAATGTATGGTGGTAGCACAGCATTTTATTATAGCAACTTTCCAACATTATACAAGCAATGTTTAAAATGTGTCACTGGTTTTTGGGCATCCCCCCCCCCCAATAAATGTTGGCTTTTTCCAGATTTCTTGTGCTGCAAAGTTCAGAGATACAGCTGAGTGTCGAGTAGATTGTACAAGGAGCTGAGAGTTGCAGTGGAACAAAAGGTTGGTGTTGTTTATGCAGAGTCTGCTTGCATTGTTAATAGCACACCAGGTAGTGTACTTGCTTTTGATGCAGAAGGCTGTGGGTTCTACTCCCACAGTAGGTAGATGCATTGCTGATACTGTACTATGTTGCAAAAAGGAGTGGATGCTGCAGTCCTTTTTGGCAAAGATACCTAGTTACTATGAACCTGTTATCAGTTTGCCATCCATTCCCTATTGTGATGTTACTAGCTTATCATTTTTTAATGCAACATAGGCAATTTATTCCTCAAGGGCAACAGGCACTTTATTTGTAGATAGAACAATGACATAAAAAGTTGTTTGCTAGCAGCAACCTTACAGATTTCTTTAATGTGGAATTATTTAGATGACTTACTTCTTCAGAGATTGTGCATATTTACTGATACTGTTGGACTGTAAAAGTTTGAGCAGATTTTTATGATGGAAGTGTTCTGAATTGGACAGTTTTGTCATTATTGGTGCATGCATTTTGTTTCATTGTTTAGTGGAAAAATGTTCAAAACAATAAATTTAAAAGTCCCTCTAACAACTGTACTGTATTGTACAAGGAATATAATTTAATACAATCAGGAAGGTGTATCAAAGAGCACATGCATGTTTCATGTTCAAGGGGCCTATGATTTGAAAACAGCCCAAAGTTAATCTTTATCTGCCATTGGCAAAATGTATTTTCTTTGAATGTGGGTTTCTATACTGTTTCAATGAATGTGAGTTTCAAGGGCAGAGAAGTTTTAATGCTAAGTCTATTTTCATTGTGAGACTGCATTGCTTTGTTTAGCAGATATCTATTAGTGTTTGTGCTGTAAAATGTGTAATAAAACTTTCAAATTAAATCCAAATCATCGCAGAAGTAAAGCAGTATGCACATTACAGTGTTTACGGTAAATGGGGCAAAATAACCAAGGAATGGGACATTGGAATGGCTGCAGGGGGGAGGCTCCATTCCACCATGATTTTGTGAGGGGGGGCAGCAAACTCAAAGACAGCCCCGGCTGAACTATACCTCTCAACTGTCCAGATTTTTGCAGAATGAATAGATTTTTGCTTCTTATTTTTGGTTTGTTCCTCATAAAATGTGTGGTTTTCTGGTAAATAATTTAGGAATAAAGTCACTAAATAATGACAGACATTGAGTTTCAGACATCATAACCTTCAGAAAAATGCATGGTAAAGCAAGACCTGTTATTCTATCAACTGTCTTAAGTTTATACAAGAGCAATTTTTAGTACTGTTTGTATGTTCCCCCAATGTGTTTTACCTTGTTCAGATTTCCAGCATTAAGAGGTTGAGAGGTATGTGCAAATAAATCACTTTATAGAATAAGGAATATCCAAACCTCTCAATTGTCCCTAGTTTTGGCTCAAAATGTTGCTGTCTCCCTAATAATCCTTCTGCAAAATAGCAATTTTGGAAGAAAACGTGGAGAGTTTACAATTATAAACAAATGTAATGATCAGAGTTATAGATTACTTTTATTTCAGAAATGCATGTAGATGCTCTTATTTTGTCAGCTGCTCAAGTTAACAGTACTAGTATTAAAAAGGCGTCCCTTCTTTGAGAGGTTCCCAGCTGTTTTGTGTGGCGATTTTATATTTTTGCATCATATTTTTGGTCTGTTTTTCATAAAATTGTGGTTTTCTGGCAAATTAGTGGCAAATCATTAAAGACTGAAGTTAGAAAATAATGGCAAAATTTGAGTTTCAGATTTCATACCATTCAGAAAATTCATACTAATGCAAGACCTACTACTATTCTATTATCTTTCTAAGTTTATAAGAGCAGTATTTAAAATTTGTCCTTATTTTTGGGCCTGTGTCCCACTTCTATGTATGGCTTTGTCCAGATTTCTTGCTCTGAGGTTGAGAGGTGTGAGTGTCAGAGCCATCACTGTCAGCCAGAGACATATCAAATTGTGACATACTTGTTGCACCCCACTCCCCATTGTAGTGGCTCTGCATGTGTCCAAGAAATGCAAGGAGCAGTTATGCAGTGTAAGTGTGCAGAGTATTCCCCCATCCAAGTTAAACCTCAAGTACGACTGTGCCTTTTCATCTTTCCTTGATTTTGCATAATGTTCTGGTTTTCTGTCATATTTTTATACTGTTGATTTATGCTTCTTATTATTCAGAAAATGCAAGCTGTCGTAGTGCCCTGTTGCTTTCTGTTTAAGTAGCAATGTCTTAATGACCATCAGGTAAGCTTGTCAGAGATTCTAAGATGCAGGTAAGCTTTAATAAGCATACTGTTAAAGAATTACCAACATTGAAAGCCTTTTTGTTGTTGCCATGCAGAGAATATTTACATAACTAGATAACGTATAAGCCTTAGGTATTGAAATGCATATGACAGTATTTATAATAAAGGATAGGATTACAGTATTTTCAGAAGCTCATTACATTTGTTGGAGACTTGCAGTCATCTTTGCAGGCTTTACCCGTAAACTAAACAGAATGCCAATCTATAATGTGTGGTCCATAAACCAAGGTTTCAATGGGTCCCATAAATGTAGATGTTCTCAGATTCCCTTGCTCCAGTCCTGACTATTGGGGTATAGAGGATTGGCCCCAGCCTTTTCTTAATTACCAGAGATAGTTGATCGCTCGGGTCAATCCAAAAACAATAAGCACCAAAAACGCCAGGGTACTTTGCCTACCCACCGACAAGATTTAGAAAAAGCATAATTGCTCAAACACACTGCCAACCCAAAACACAGAGCAAGTCCCAAAAATACCTGCAAAAAAAAAGTGGAATCCTGTCACCTATGCTTATACAGTAATAACAGAGGGAACTTCACTCACAGACTAAGTAGAAACGGAACTCCAAGGAGCTTTATAGTTGATCAGGCAAAAGGAGTACTCCCTTATGACCATTTATGGTAAAGTGGCAATGCCTGACAAGATGCCGCAAAAAGCCAGAGCCCAGCCCTATATTGGGAAGAATCCACAATGTGAGCATGAAGGAGTTGGCAAATTGAAAGTATAGTATTACTACATGAGAATATCCAAATGTGGCTCCTCTCAGAATGCTGAAGAAGAGTATATTGCCCAGGAAATATAAGAATATCCAGCATGCACTGAACCCAAGGCATGATGGGAATAAATAAATTTAGTTGACACAGCCTTAGAAATGCTGGATTTTGGCACAAACCTCAGGCTTGCAGGCTGAATCCCAGCTGGAATTTAAAGCCATGATGGAATTAAAAACAGCAAATGCAAAGCCAATAGTGCTAGAAATTGGTTTGTTCTTTGACAGGCTTGAAAATTCTTACTCCTGCTATAGTTTATTTTAAGTAACTGCTGAGACTTGAAAAAATTAAAAGTTTGCTTTCTTAAAGCCGCAAAAAAGGAAACCGAGGCCAGTGTAAAAAAGGATCCTTTACTGCCAAAAGGGCTGCCAAATTTAAAACAAATCTAAATAGTTTGGTGCCAAGTAACCCTAGTAACCACCTTTCCCAAAAAGGAAGGAAAAGTAGCGCCATGAAAAAAGTGTCCTATGGAAAACATTTCCAACTCTACAAGTATATAAGGGCTCAAGTTGAAGACCACCTTATTGCAGAAGTTATAGCAGGAAGAAGAAACAGTCTCCATGACGGATATTAAAATCTCGAAGTAGCAAAAGGCTCAAAAGGCTGTAGAGTAAGAACTTCCAACACAAAATTGAGTCACCAAGCAGGAGGTAACAGCTTTCTAAGGTCTTGATCTTTTTGGTCCTCTAAGAAATGACCTTGTGATATAAGAGAGCTAAAACAAAGGGAGGTCACGTCAATCAAGAGCTGCTCCAATCCAAAGATCTTTCTTTCTTCCAGGATCAAAAAACCTCTGTCCATAAGAATGAAGATCTTGAAGAGCCCACAGTTAAATCTTCTCTGATCAGAGGACATTCCTTGGTACTCCAATTCAAAAATCTCTTCCAAGATTTTGCGTATTGTCTCCTAGTTGAGAATCTGAGATTCATAATCACATTTAAAACTATGTCTGTTCTGCAGAGAATAACAGGCTTCAAATACAGAATAGAGGTAGCTGTGATAACAGATGATTTACAAGCCAACTGATTGATTCAAATTTGTTCCTTCCAAGATAACAGATGACCTTACATCCTGACAGGCCAAAGAGGCTTTTTTACAAGAAGATAAAAGAAGAGGTTCTTCTAAGCTGCCATAATATGTTCTTTACAAGAGGCTGGAAAGACTGGCTTTCCTTGTCTGATCCAATAATCTGAAAGTCCTAATGGCAGAGTGGACAGGCATAGACATGGTGTGAGAATTCCAACTGAAAGACAGAGAATTTTGACTGCTTAACACATCTCTCCCTTTTTGCAACTGTTTGGCCAGTGGTGGGATAGTTATGAAGCCAGATTCATGTCTGAGTTACCCATGCTACTGTGTGTCTCTGAAATACATAGAGACCCAGTTCTGAAGTCCATCCATGATTTGTTCGCACCTCAATGCAAATCAGGGTGTGCCTGTCCCCATGACAAGGTTGTTGCTCTGCTTGAGGATAAGAATGTGTTAATGCAAGTTGTCCATAAACATGAACACCATGTTGTCTGTTAGAGAGCCCTGTCGCTTGTGCCATGTTTCTGCTGTGCCACTTTAGACAGTTATGTTATGTCAATCTTGTATCTCTGCAGGGCCAGAAAGAACTTGTGAACAGCAGGCTGGCCAACTGACTGCTACAGTCTCCTGAATCGATATATTAACAGTGTAGACATTGGCATATCCTTTGTCTTGTATCCACTTTCCATGCAACAGCTTTCCAATTGCGTCCGAGGCTTCTGTCGCCAAAACAACAGTCGCTTGTACCGGGTCATGAGAGTCCCTTGTGATTTTTGATTCCTGAGTTGCAGCTTCTATACTTTCCTGATACAAGCACAGAAATTCCTTGCAAAAGGAACGGACTTGCTGTATCCAGCTGAATTTGCTGTGAAAGCACTTTTTGATGAGTAGTTTACAGCAAGGGCATCGATGAGCTTTGTGAAAACTCTATCGTTGAAAGCCAGTGTTTGCAAGTGGCAGAACTGATGAGATATAGTGAAGGCACAGTCTCACACTACCTTTTGTTTGAATTAAGTGACAGACTAGATCTATCTGCTGTATTCAGCCTTTATAGCAGAACATCTGTCTTTCTCAAGGGCAATAACCAGATTATTTCGTTCCAAGAATAGACTTGGCATCCTATCTTTGAAGCCTGACATATTCCCCAGATCATTAGCAAACCTTTCCTTTTTCTTGAGCGCACTAGACAAGCCAGCAGTCGCATGAGTAAGAATATGCATGAAAATCTCCCACCTACCCTTATACCAACACTGCTCCTAGAACTTTGTGCATTGCTTAGCGCAGCTCCTAAGCCAGCGGGCAATAGTCCAGCCAAATAATGATCCAGCAGAGTCCGAAAACTCCTTGTCCAGCAGTAACTTGAAACTTGGTAACACAGACAGAGGGCTTCCTTTAGGATCTTAAGTTACTATTCCTGATAAATTGAAAAGCAGAGCCCCAGGTTACACTGAATAAACTAAGAACATCTGGAAATGTCCATAAGCTTCTTGGAGGATGAGGAACCATTGAAATGCCCCAACCTCTTTGTGAGGAGAAATTTGATCTGGCGAGAATAAAATCCTCATGCCTGTTTCTGGCACAGATGATAAAGTTGGAGTGGTGGGATCCGGGAGCAATTTGCCTGTCTTCGTCTTTGAAATCTCACCTTCTTTGAAAAGATCCCCTTGTCCTGAAAGGAGCTGCCAACCTCTTCCGTAACAACGTTGAAGAATCTCAGGGCAGCTCATCTGAAGAGGTCATTGGCCCTGAGCATGAAAGGCTACCTGAACTGATCCCAGAAGTCTTGTCTGTGATCTACCTGATCTCCACCTTGAGAATCTTGACCCCTCGCATCTACCCCCGCAGCACTGGACCTACATTAGTAGGATATAGTGATATGTCCAGCACTTGACTTCCTTTTTACTCCTAATTTCACCTAAACACCTGCAAAAATCTTTAACAGGATGTATTTGACTCTGCATTTGTCTCCATTTCAGCTTTAAACTTCCAAAGTCCTGCTTCCACAACAACAGACTGTAAAGGAGTCTCCAAAACTTGGTCTTAACATGCTCAGCTAAATTAGCTATCTTCAACCAGGCATCAGATGAAGAAGCAGGCCTGTCTGAGAGAACAAGGAGGCCTGCAAAGACCCATGCCTCACACTGCAAAAAATGCAAACCCACTTGAAGAATGCTTACCCACTTGTTCAGACACATGAACCCAAATCATACCCCTCACAACACCTCCAAAAGCAATTTCCTGAATTGTGAAAGGAGATATGTGATATTTAATAATTATGAGCATTAAGCATATGAACCCCCATGGCTAGATAAGAAGAAGTAACTAGCATTTTCACTCCTCACCTATCCAAGCCCAGCCTCTTTTATCAGAGAGTTTACAGTCACAGAAGCTTGCAGACACCTTTACTGGCCCCTGAGAGAAGTTTCTGGGCTGTTCGGGTTTCAAAAACCGAAAGAGAAGGAAAACCTGCCAGCTCAAAAGCACTGCAGCAGGCCCTGACGGCAAACAAAAAAGACTGAGGAAAATGACGCGGGTCATGCGTATAGGACGCCTGCGCGCCAGTCTACCGGCGCCGCCATGACCGACGTCAGCCTTATACTCTGGTATTCGGGCCGACTGGGACGCGGACTATACCCCAATAGTCAGGACTGCAGCAAGGGAAGACGAAGAACATCTTGTGCAGTAATCCTTTAAGCAATTTATCTTGAACTTGTTTTTTGTTTGCTGTTCATTTTTTACTTTGATCATGTCTTCCCCATGAAACAAGTAGATAGTTGTTGTCAGGCAGCAGGTCTTTTTTGGATAAGAAACATTTTTACAAGTGTGGGTATCACAGAGAAAGCTACTTTCAACATGTTACTTGGAAATTTTATAAAGCTGAATATAAATTATAATTAGAACTGCAGTGCAAGGAGAAGTGGTTTGAGTTGAGTACTGCTTGTTTTTTTTTTTATACTTGATTTTGACTGGCATTCCAGTAATGTAGTTAAAAAGTAATTTACTTTTTTCATGCCTCACAACCTTTGTGTTTCCATCTAGACATTAAGTAAGTTGTCATGTAGCCAATGCATTGAAACATTTTTTTCTTCTATGCTTCATTTTGTCTTGATTGGACTCCCATAATGACAGTTTGGCACACAGGGCAGTGTATTTAATTAAAGTTCTAGTTGTTGTGGTTTTGAACATAGCTTCACCCCTTTCTAGTTAGTCACACCCCTTCCAATTGACCCCACCCATTTAGCTCTCTCCTGCAGCCCCCCTTTAATTTGAAGTCACCAGCCACCACTGCTTACATGTATTTGGTGACTGAATGGTTAGACCTAGCTGGACTAAAAGTTGAGAAGGATAAATGCACTACTTTGTATTTTATGAAGCCAATGGTTAAATATCAAATAAACGTAGGTCTCCACAAGTATGTGGTGATTTTAAGTATGAGATGAATGCCTTAAAAGCTAAAACTAAGGCAAAAATTATTGGCTTAATTTTTAAGAACTTTACAATGAGAAATAATGACTTTCTTTTAGGGTGTTTACAACATATTTTTGACCCATCATTAAGTACAACATGTTGCTTTGCTCCTACAAGAAATGTGATCTCCTGGTCTGAGAAGGTATTAAACAAAAACTTACAAGGTATAGCATTACTTGTAGACATAAATTATAGCCATCTAGACTGGAAAGTTTAGGCTTCCTTTCAATCAGTTATAGATATCTTAGGGGTAAACATGGTTTAGCTTACAGGGGGCTCTGGAGTGAAGAATATTGATCTCTACTAAATAATGAATCTTTGAATGCAAGCATATTGACCAGAGGTAAATATTTTACTTACAGAATTGAGGAAGCAAGGGCAGTCTTAAGAGAAGACTAACACAGTCATTGGATTGACTTTGAAACAGGGTTCCTTTACATATTTGTCGGTCTTCTGATGTGCATTTATTAAAAAAAAAAACAACTTGATACCTTGTTGGGTTCCAGGGTATATATATTCACTGAGGAATCTGCATTCTGAACGGCCTTTGGCCTTTTCACAGAAATTAATGATCAGCTGAGCAATTGAGCAATAGTATGTAATGTACAGTTTTAAATATTTTGCACAGTGCATAGGATTTAAGCACAGCCGAGTGATGAAAGAATATGACTTCTAGTGATTGTTGTTCTTCTCTTTTCCTATCAACTTATTCTTTTGTTCATGACAGATTTTTTTTATTTTTCAGTATGTATTTTGGCCTGTGGGGATCCTTCAGTTCCTGTTCTTAACCCAATGACAACATCCTAGTCTGCATTTTCTGTCCCTCCAGTCTTCTCCAAGGTATATTTCATCCCACGCAAAATAAACAATGCCCCTTCCCTTTGCAGTGTCTGTTCTATACATTTTAATTCCAGCTGTCACCACATTCCTGTCTCTCTCTAGAGGAATACATTTTGGTTTTGCCTAAAGTTTCCATGTTTCATTCCATAAGTACAGCATTTATCCAGTTCACATTTTAACCCTGGTGCCGTTATTGCATAATACCACTTCTACTCACCAATTCCTCCCTCTTCCAAACCCCATTGTTCATATTTTCATGTTGAAAAGCTGTTTTTTAGAATGAAGCCATTTTCGATAAAGGAGTGAGTGGGCTCATGCTATGACAGAGTCACAGACTCATTAAAGGAAATCCAAGCATTTATTATCCTCCATAGCCTGGCATTACATGTGAGTTTAGAAAACAGACACACCTTCAAGGTATCTCTAAAATGGTTGGAAATGTTCATTTGTCAAGAAAAAAATGCTTGTCAGTGTAACAAAAGGACCAAACTGCATTGACTTCTGATATGCCTGTTTATAGGATTTTAATGATTAGTTGGGTCTATATTAAAATACCAAAACCTCAGTTACGTGAATACCTAAACACCAACACATAAACAGCGAACTGTGAAAGCACCAAACTTCCTGAAGCGAGAAATTCAAAATATCGAATTGCCATAGTTGGCCAAACCCACCACCCGCTACATACTATCTACCCAAACAAAATAAATAATCCACACTTCCCCATATCTACACTTCACCCATAAATCCCATATCCTAATCAAACATTCACAAATGTATCTAACTATAAACAAACAACACCCAACTATGGTAAACGTATAACTTACGTATACATTCATCTATACAGCTATATTACTGTACATACACTTAACATAACCCTACTTCTAATCCTAAAGTAAAGGTTGCATGTATTACAGTGTATGCACTTACCTTAACCTGCACCCTAACCCCAAGGTCCGTAACTATTGCACATTTACATTAGGGAGCTATACCGGATAAGGGCCAACTATGACAATTCAATATTTCAAATTTCGCACTTTAGGGCGTTCAGTGTTTTCACGGTTTGCTATTTATGTGTCGGCGTTTAGGTATTCGTGTAAGTGAGGTTTCACTATTTTAATATAGACCTGATTATTTTTGGGACATGTGAGATAAACCATAGTGAAGGTGCATATAATTCTTTAGTAAACTATATGATGAAGTTAACAAAGTCAGGAGTATATTTAAAGATAAAATACTTAAATGCGGAAATACCCTGTTTGAGAAAGTCAGTGATAGAGTAATAAAGAACAGTTGAAATTGAATAGTGTTAAAAATTATGCCCTGTATAAGCTCATTATGAAAGAGTTTGGGGAGGGGGAGTTTTCAACCAATTATCACACACCTTGTATTCTTTTTGACAGGTAGGAGGTCATCCCTTAAATCTCATCACTGCATCGTAATGAAAGGTGAAACTTTACAGAAGACTAGAATGCACAATGCTTTTAAGAGTAGCATAAAAGTTCTTGAAAGATTTATATGAACTGTAAATGCAGTTAAATTTGTTGCACATCATACAGTTTGCTGGCAGGGCAATATATCTATGTAATTGACTACCTAAGTCTCTCAGACTTTGGCATTTATTCAGAAACAATGAACACAATTACATGAAATAGCACAGTGAACAGAGATGCACATGCAAGGAGCAATTCTGAAATAGTGCTTAATGCATACTATGCTAATGACTGCATATTAGCATGCAAATTAGTGGTACTATGCTAATTATATGCATTGAATAGACACTTAAATCTGACCAGTCCCATCATAATGGCTATGAAGAGGATCATGATGGAATTAATAAATAAGGATATATGTAACTTAAAAACCGTTGACCTAAGCCAGTTCGGTTTTGTCAAGGGCAGATCCTGCTTGCTTAATCTAGTTGACTTCTGTGATAAGCTTAATGAAGTAATTGATGTGGGCAAATCAGTGCACACCATATATCTAGACCTCACGAAAACATTCAACCCCACCTCACAATTGAGTGTGGTGGCTAAACTGCCCCAGCTAAATGTTAATCATTATGTACCTCATTGGATAGCATACTGGCTCACAAATATAACCCAGGAAATTTGGACAGGTAGTACTACCTGCTCTGAAAGATCTGTCATTTGTGGTATACTCAAAAGTTCAGTACTTGAGCCACTCCTCTTCGGCATTTACTGCTTGTAGATCAAAGTTAACGTAAAGGGTTTGTAGTTGGCCAAATTTGTAGATGGCTGTAAACTCAGCACCATTCTATACTCTCCTGGGGACATCGAGATCCTTCAAGGTGGGCCTTTTCAATAGCTGGTGTCACAACCATGTACTAAACCTAAATGCCA
The DNA here is from genome assembly GCF_019279795.1 of Protopterus annectens. Lineage (NCBI taxonomy): Eukaryota > Metazoa > Chordata > Ceratodontiformes > Protopteridae > Protopterus > Protopterus annectens. The sequence continues at coordinate 226,653,302 of NC_056736.1, read as the reverse complement.
AAAAATATATAATAGTCTTCTTTGGCAAGCAAGATGTCTCCTGTAGATAATACATCAACAACACACCCCTGAATATGGATTTGGTAGTTAGGGATCTGGGAATCTATGTGAACAATAAACCTATGAATACAGGCATGTGTACATCAAGCTCCGGTCCACCTGCAAAGTGTATTTCACTATCAAAAATAAAAACAAACACAATAAATGGAAAAATGGTTTTCTGGCAAATCGCTGATGATTTTTTTCATATTTCGGTCTGCTCCTCATAAAATTTCTGTTTTTCTGGCAAATCGCTGATGATTTCAGTCATTAAATAATGACACATATTTCAGTTACAGACTTTATATACTCCAGAAAATGCATGCTAATACAAAAACCTGTGAGTCTATTAGTTTTCCAGGTATATAAAGTCCGTCTCCAAAATGTAGAACACCACTTCTTGTAAAATGGTTGGAACCAAAGGTCAAAATCTGGAGCACTCAACAGCGACTTCAGCCAGGAAGCTTAGCGACCTGTTAATTCCGTGTTGTTTCTAAAGTGGTTGTGATAACACATAAGTACCCTTTCATTGCTATTCAAAACTAACTTAAAAGCATTACTGGAAAATATATCGCCACTGACTGTAAACCTCTATATGTCCCTAACTCTGGCTTCACATAATAACTAACAATTTCAAAAATACAGTTTAAATGCTCACTGTACCTTCATACACAGTCAGTAAGGAGTAAAATATAAATAACTAAAAGCAATTACAGCACGTTCTCCCTGTCAATTCTAAAAACATGCCAAAAGCTTTAAAAAGTACATTTATTTATATAATTATTTCCTATGATCTCCTGAAAATTAATAACTTGTATTTCAATTAAAAGGCAAATAAAATAAACAGTAAACATGGTGTGGACTATTTTATCTCACAAAAAGTGGAAGAGTACAAACTAAAGCAAACAAAAACCTAAATAACAACAACACAAACATAACACAACACAAAACTAACACCATTGTATAATAGCAATAACCCATGGCTGGGTGTGGGTAATGCTGGATTTACCCATGGGTGACTTTGTTTGGTCACTTGGGCTTCGCCCTCATGACCAAACCATGCCAACCATGGGTAAATCCAGCATTATCCATACCCAGTCGTGGGTTATTGCTTAAAAACTTAGTTACAGCTTATGGGCCCCTCAAGTAAGAAGTACAATTACTTCTCTAAGAAATAATAATCTAATAATCTTCTACATTTAGGTGATCTCATGCAGGGATTCTCCATTTAGGAGGCTCCAGTGGATTGTTTTGGAAAAATGTAAAGGTCTTCTCATACACAGCTCTTATTGCCTCTCTCAGTTTACTGTAGTATGACAGAAAATAGCAATATTTATATTAGTTTACTTTGTATAGGTGCAGTTGTGTATGGGTTTGCGTATGTGTGTGCCTTGAGAATATGTTTGCTATTAAGAAAATCACTAATGCATTCCTTTCATGTGTGTAGTTTACCAGCCTCTTAATACAAGTCAGAGGTAGACATGTGCATGTTTGGTAAGAGTGCATGT
>NC_056736.1:226579255-226649255 GCF_019279795.1 Protopterus annectens | reverse complement strand
GCGTAGAAGAGGGTAGAAATGAGGTGGGTTTGGGCAATAGTTTTCCTGGCTGAAGGGGTAATGAATGGTTTAATTCTATAGAGAGTACCTAGTTTTTTGTTAACAGACATTATGGTGGAGTTAATATGGTCATCATAGTTAAGCCGATTGTCAATTGTAACTCCTAGTAGCCGGGGGTTATGTTGGTGGCATAGTTAGAGGTAATGGTAAAGAATGGATTGGGTGATTTATGAGTTGGAGTAAAAAGTAGTAGTTTTGTTTTTTTGGGATTAAAGAGGAGGCAGTGTTGCATAAACCAGTTTTCAACATTTTGGAATACAGTTTGGGTAAGTGACTGGAGGGAGGCTAGATTTTTAGCAGTACAGATTAAGGTTGAGTTATCTGCATATTGAATGCAGGTGGCTTGGGGTGTGTTCAAGTGTAGTTCATTGATAAATAAGGAAAAAAGAAGGGGACCTAAGATAGAGCCTTGTGGGACTCCAATATTTACGGGAAGTAATGATGATAGATTGTTATTCCAAAGTACTGCTTGTTGTCTATTTTGAAGGTAACTCCTAAACCACTGTAATGCTTGTGGATTAAGAGAATAGGAATTTAGTTTGTTTAGAAGTAAGTTATGGTTGGCCATGTCAAAGGCTTTTGACAAGTCAATAAATAGTGCAGAGGAAAAGGAGTTATTGTTCCGATTTTTATTTATAGAGTCAGTGAAGGATAGAAGGGCAGTCGTAGTACTGTGGAATGGTTTAAAGCCATGTTGGCAGTTTGCTAGTAGGTTATTTTGTAGTAGGTGGTTAAGTAGTTGTTTGTGAATACATTTTTCCATTATTTTAGATCATGAGGAGAATAAGGCGATAGGTCGAAAGTTAGAGAGCTCAGTAGAAGATCCACCTTTATGAAGAGGGATGATATGGGATACTTTCCAGATGGTAGGAATTTTACCTTCACAAATAGTTCTATTAATAAGGATAGATATGGGGTAGCATATAGCTTTTGCGGCAATTTGTAGGTATTCTGATGGGAGACGGTCAGCTGATGGGGTACAAGGTTTCAGTTTTTTAAGTAGCTTGTAGATAAGAGATGTACTAACAGATTGTAGGTGAAAGGTAGGAGTTGAAGAATTGGAAGTATTTGGTAGGGAAGTAGAAGAGGGAGGTAATGTATTGGCTAGGGTTTGTATGGCTTCTGTAAAGTAGTTGTTAAAGGCATCAGGGATTTGGTTGGAATTATTATGGTTGAAACCTGAAGGGACAGGAGTAGTAGGGTGTCCTGGCTGAAGAAGTTTGTTTATCCCTGACCAAAACTTTTGTGGGGTATGTTCACTGGATTGTTGGAGATGAAGGTAGTAGTCTTTTTTGTCCTTAAGAGTGTCTTTTTTGGTAGCATTTCTTAACTGTTTAAAGAGGAGGTGATCAGATGGACATTTGGTAGCTCTCCATTTGGCCCAGATTTTATTTCTGATGAGCATCTTTTGCTTTGTTTGTTTAGTTAGCCATGGAGCAGTTACTGTTCTTATTCTCATAGTGCGATAAGGTGCATGGTAGTCCAGAATTTGAAGAAAGTTAGTGTTGAAGTAGGTAACAGCCTCATCAAGTTCAAGATGGGTTAGATGTGACCAGTTACATGCTAGCAATTCATTTAGGAAGCTATCTGGGTTAAAGTTTTTTTTTGAGCAGGAAGTTTTGAGATTATGAGTTGTTGAAATATGACATTTTTGTCTAGTAATATAGGTAAGCATATGGTCACTGATGTTATCAGGGAGGGTACCTGGAGTATAAGTATTAGGGTGGTAGTTGATAAGGATCCAGTCAAGAGTAGTTTCTTTCCTGCTAGGTTTGTGGATTCTAGTGGGAGTAGTTATTAATTGAGAGAATCCAAAGAGATTAATGTGGTTAGTAGGGTTTTGGGTACTGCAGGTGAACCAGTCTATGTTGAACTCACCCAGTACAATGGTCTCCTGGGGTACTTGGTTAGATAGGTAACTAAGTATGTTTTCAAGAGTATTAGTATTGTTACCAGGGGGTAGATACATACAAATTAGGTAGATAGATTTGGAGTTGTTGATTTGGAGTTTGATAGACAGTGCTTCAGATTTGCTGTCTAATGATGAAAGCACGTTACAGGGGGAAACTTGGAGATTAGATGTGTAGACAATGGCTATACTGCCACTTTTGTTTATAAGGTCACATCTAAGGATATTATATCCGGGGGGGGGGGGTAATTTCATGGTTTAGAGTAGATGGTTTTAGCCAGGTTTCTGTGAGACATAGAATATCAAATGAGTGCAAATCAAGGAGTGCATGTAGGTGGGAAATATTATTGTTAACACTTCTAATATTCAGGTGAGCTATTAGGAGGGAGTTAAGTCCTTTAGCTATTGTAGGAGTGTTGAGTAAAGTTGCATTATCAAGGTTATTGCTTTTGTCATTATTGGGGCCAGGGTTTGGATGAATATCACCGTCTAGGAGGAGGTGATGTTGGTTATAGTATAGAAATTTAAAGATTTTGTGGAAATTATTAAAATTCTTTTTAATAGTGAAATAAGTCATGTGGGTAGTTCTGTGATATTTTGGTAGAATATAATTAGAAGTACTGGTTATGTTGCTGTGGTTAGGGGTATAGATGAATGAAGATAGAGAAGTTTGTTGGAAATGATGGTTTTGTTTAGATAGAGTAAGATTTTCAAAGAAGGTGAGTGAATAAGGTATAGTAAGAGAGGCTATTACTGTAGTTAAGAGTAGTGTGTGTGCAAACATAGTTTTGTGCGTTGGGGTCATGGTAGTAATTAAAATTTGAGGTGTGGTTAGCTAGAAAGTGAGGAGAGGTGGAAGAAATGAAAGTGAATGTGACACGAGGTAGAGCAGGGTATAAAGTCGTCAATAAGAAAATTAGTAGAGGTAGTGAAGGAGGTGGATGTGGGAAGTAGCTAGTATAGAGGATGGTTAGGATAGGTAAGGGAGTGGTTATTGTGAGAGGTAATTAAGGCTAATTAGGAAAGACAGAACTAGGGGAGTGGCATAGTGATGAGAAGGTTAGTGATAGGCTACGAAAGATTAGAGGAGGGTTTTTTGCGGTATAAGTCTAGGAGCACTAGGGGTGGGTGGGAATTGGGGGTAGGGTAGGGTAGCGGAGTGAGCCCGAAGGGCAAACGGAGTGGGCAGACCAAAGTAAGGTAAAAGCAGTGAGAAAAAACAATCAGTAAGGTAGAAGGTAAGAACAGAAGTCAGTAAGTAGAAAGGCAGATGTTGTGAGTGTGAGGAAGGGGGAAATATAAACAGAGAGAGGGGAAACCAGGGTGAGGAATGGTTAACCTAGGAGTAGTACAGGTAGACAGGAGGGTTAGATAAAGGGTTTATAAGGGCAGTGGAGAGTTGGGTGCAAGGTTAGTAAGGACTATGGATGAAGAAAAGTTAGTAAGGACTATGGAAAAAGAAAAGTAAGTATATATATATATATATATATATATATATATATATATATATATATATACAAACATACATACATACACACACACACACACACACACACACACACACACACACATAAATATATATTTAGAGATGGAGAGAGAGAGATTTTTTTTCCAGGTAAAGACCTTATCAAACCTCATGGTAGGCACAGCATTACAGACACACTTCTGTAAATCTAATCATAATTCCAAGCCTAACTAGATGTAACCAGAATGATAACGTAAGTCTCAGCTCAATCTTTTACTAAATATTATTAAAGTTGCTGATTTGCAAAAATACACCAGGTTGGATTCAGAAAACGTTCCCGCTAAGTGAGTTGCATGAGTTGTCACATACAGTGTGGGTGTGATTAAAAAAAAACTAGCTACGTAATGTGGTGAGGTTAAATAATGTGGTGAGTCATGTTATATGATAACCACTGTATAATAAAGCACCACATATGATAATGTGGATAAAGAAGATTGCAGAGTAATTCAGGAGGATTTCACTTCCATGTAGTAATGCTGCACTTGCCTTAGATTTGATGTCAGCCATATGCTCATGTTTAGACAGAGTTCATCACACAAATATGCTTGAGATTGCCACAGCCACCATAGTAAATATGTATCTGCAGGGAGATCTTATTGCAGTTGTTTAGCCTAATAGTGCATATTATCGCCCTCAGAGGTGCCAGTCCATCCACCGACTTTTAACTTTTTAAGCCCTCCACAACACCGGCATAGTGGGCCAATACTGTGTGGACAGGGATTCCATACAGAGAATGGTGGAAATGTGTTGGGCTAATATTTAGCCCCATTGAAGTCACTGAATATCTATCCCAGTGGATACCTATGTATGTGTGGCTTTATGTATATTAGCTACAGAGACCTTTCAGCAATCTACTGAAACCACAGTGGGGGAATCACAGACATATGCCTCAAGAATACTCAGCCAGTCCCTATATGCCATGCATCAGAATGTGGGGAGCATACATGACTCCCACATATTCCACATACCCCAGAAGAGACAGCTAACACCATGTGGGAGTGCTATAATAAAACCCATTTCCCTGAGGTACTGTAGACCATAGACTTTACCCACAATGAAATAAAGGCCCCACGTGGTGAATTGGGAAGAGGTATGTGAACCACAATGGGTATCACTCCACTGTTAGATGGTGTGTAATGCACAGTGTACTGTACCATCCGTAATGTATGTGTAGGCCACCCAGGCAGTTTTTACGATTCTGACATATGGTACACATGTGACCTTTATCAACTCTTTGTGAGGGGTGATTTTCTATGGGGGGGGCATCTTGTGGGTGATGCTGGATATACCCTAGAACACTGTCTCATGACACCCATCACAAATACACACAAATGAAACTGACCAGGGATACAACCATATACTATTGCAAACCATAAAATTTATAGAACATGTGGGCTATTGAACATATGCACTCACTGTCTGGATAGATCTGGTGGTACCCTGTGGTATAACTCTACCATGGGTGTCACAATACTGTGTGCATGCTGTGTTACATAATCTTCTAGTTAGGAAGCAGTTACAGGGGGTGACTTCTTAATGGGCCACCAATTCCTAACACCATAGGCAGCGGTAGCTAACTCTACAATAATTAAGCAGATGTACTACAGCAAAAGTGACACATGCAAAAATTCCATTTTGTTCTTACCAATATAAATAAGAATTAAGCAGGTTCACTACAGCAAAGGTGCTGCGTGCAAAAATGTCAGGCTGTGCTTATCCATGCATAGGCTGTTCACACTGTGCATCAGAGATGAGCAATCCAAGTTACAGTGTACAAAGGAAAGGGCACAGTTATTATCATTGCAGAGGTGGTCAAGGCAGTACAGGAGAGCAAGTAATTCACAGGGAAGTGTATGAGTGTGTGTGCTGATATCTAGCAAGAGAAAAAGCGCTTTTATGGAAAGCGCGAGAACTGCATTTGGAGGGGTAATGTATGTGCACATCTTTGTCACCCATCAAGGGTTGGCAGATTTTCTAGGGATGATAATAAATAAGAGACTGGGTGTCCACAATCAGCTGCATGGAGGCCATATCCTGGTGTGTTGTTGATTTGCGTCCATGGCCAGTGCTGCCTCCACCTTCTGAGGCAGGACCCAATGGCGATGGTACTTAGGATGACAAGTAATCTCCCATTAGGTCTAACCTTGCAAAGGCTGCATTTGGGAGCACCCAGTCCTATCATGCAACCTGGTACTCCCATCTCTTTTATGTCCATCCCCACCCTGAATGTTGTTCAAGCCTTAACTAACCTTACACTCTTGCCCACCGCTTACTTCCTTGACTTAATTCTGCTTATGTGGCTCACCTTGTTAAGGAACTGAAGATATAATGTAAGTTGACTGAGGTGATGAGTCAACTCCCCCAAAAATGTCTTCTTTTCATTTTTTGATGAGCTTCACTTTATAGTATTGGTATGCTGGCTCTGATGTTGTCAGGTCTGGTCTAAGGTGCGACATCATGTTACTTTACTGTATCCCCCTTCTCCTGTTCAGGTTTTACATAATTCTACATTCTAGTGTTGTTGTACAATTTCTATATTGTGTTTGGCAGCACTGCTTTGGTGGGCATCTTTCTTGACACTCTTTTGTCCATCTCTGCGGTTTCTTTTGCTGTAGTGCATCCTCTGCATTGTAACATTACCTATCACTGACATTTTCCCATTTATAAAACAGTTCTTTGCATGTATATTTATTTATTTTTTTATTTAACATTTGTTGACTGGGAAAGTCTGACTAGGACAGAGCCTATTTTCAGGAGAGGCCCAGGGAGAAACACTCCAGATGCATATCTTTGGAATGTGGGAGGAAAACAGAGCACATGGAGGAAACCCACGTGAACACAGGTAGGACATGCAGACTCCACCCAGAGGCACCCCAGCCAAGAATTAAATGGAAGAACCTGTTGCTGTGAGGTGACAACATTAATGGGTACACCACTGCACTGCCCTGTATATTGCTGTAAATTATATAGATGCAGTTGTTAGCATAGCTTTTATTTCCATGAGCAGAGACTTGTAACCACCACCAGAGGTCCTTTTGCATGTTCAGTGTTTACCTTGGCTGCTTGTACATTAATCTGGCTGTGAGATAGTCTAATACATTCTGATATATGTCTATACTGTGGCCATGATGAGAAACTCCTCATTACACACAATAGTTTGGCTGCATGCATGTGTGATAAGCATCCGGACTTGCTACACATGCAGTGTAAATAATGCTGACATGGCCAGTTTCACAGATGTGGCATTTCTGAATCCTTAGATGTGATTACCACATTTTGCAAAATTATATATAGTTTAGTGTAGGTGTTAATGAAATCCAACATTTACAAAAATCAGATTCAACCAAAAACAGTTGGCTATACCGATTGTAAATAATTAACCATCAGCACATTACTCGATATCAGAACTACAATCAAAGCATTTATGATTAACATGTTTTGTGACAAATGTGTCTAGTTCATTTTTGTTTTTGTGCCCACACTCAAAATCACTAGCTTGATCCCTAAACATGCATTAAATACTGTATGTATAGGCCTTTATATTGGATAAAAGGGCAGAAGGAATAAACCTGTAGATTGAAACAAACTAGTATTCCAATTTTAATGGCTACTAATGAGTTTTTCTGTAGCAAGACAGCATATGGTACCAAAATGTAAAATGGTTCCTTAGTTCCTGTGCAAGATTTGCTCATTTTCATTTTAGCATCAGTGCATTATTCTTTGTCCAGTGTATTACTTCTGACATTTAAATGTTTTAATTAACAAACAGGTTCAAAGTAAATTATCTATTTAATGTGTTTCACTGTAGTATAATAGTGCTCGTTTCTAATACAATATTGGGTATAGTGTATTGCTTGGGCTATCATTTAATTATCAACCTCAAGGTTGCAACTCTGCATTTAGCTAATTTACGTAATTGCTCAGTCTTCATTTCTCAGGTCATGAATAAAATGCTTATGTATTTTTATTACTGCTTAATAAGCAAAAACGCACTAACCATTCAAGGAATTGCACTGTTTAATGAATATTTCTACTCTAGCCAGCAAACTTTTGTACAATATTTTGCACAGCTATTAGAGAGAGAAAAATCATTGCATTTATATCTCACAGTAGGTATATGCAGCTCATTTGAATGCATTGTTCTACAAAAGATATAGCATAGCAGCATGCAGGTACAGTCTGCTGAAAGCAAGAGAAAAGTTTTTTGTCTTTTTATAAATTAAATCTCTATACTGTTAATTTGGAATGGCACAGTATGTTGTTGGGTATTCTGGTAAGCAGTTGCAATACTGTAACCCTGATGTTGTCCCATACTTGTTATGATAAAGGACATTATTGTGAAAAGTAAATAATGGTAAAGGACCGCAGGAAAATAGGTTCTTATTATGTGACCAACACTTGCTGTGTGTATGAGCCATGGACGTCTAGATGTATTGAAGTCTGAAGAAAGATAGTACAGTTGTGTAAACTCTTACCATAATGGTAGATGTCCTTGCCTTCACCGCTGCAGTATTCCTTACTAATGGGGATTCCCTGCCATGAAGCCCTCTGTCTGGCCAGTTTACAAAACTCTACTGTTGCTTCAAGGCATGCTGAACATCACCGTGCACTCCTTGCAGGGCATAAAGGTGACCTTCAGGTGTACGATCCTCAAACAGATTGCCCCACTAGGAACAACAGTCCAAGGAAAACCAAGGAGACTCTGCACAACCAGAAAGGGAAAAAGAACAAGGGGATGGTGGGGGGGGGGGGGAGTGAATACTGCAGCGGTGAAGGCAAGGACATCTACCGTTGTGGTAAGATTTTACACAACTGTACTATGTCCTTACATTCACTGCTGCAGTATTCCTTATGAATGGGAGAGTGCAAAAGCTCAAGGAGAAACCTGGGAGGAGGAAGCAGTAGTAGAGCCCTCCAAAAAGCCATGAAGAATGGCAGCAGCAAAACCAGTCCTAGCTCTGGAGATACCATCCAACTGGTAGTGTTTGGTAAAGGTATGCACAGAAGTCCAGGTAGCAGCTTCAAGAATAGAATTAGCATCTAAGCCTTTGAAAAAAGCACCAGAAGAAGCCACAGCTCTAGTGGAATGAGCCTTTATAGAAGAAGGAAGGCTCTCGCCATGAAAAGTCCAACAAAAGGAAATAGCCTTTGAAATCCAAGTGGAAATAGTTTGCTTGGAAACAACCAAACAAATAACTGGTCAGACTTTCTGATAGCTTTAGTTTTATCCATATAAAATCTGAGCTGTCTATGCACATCTAAGGTCCGCAGCACTCTCTCACTGTCAGATTATGGAGAGGGAAAAAAGTAGGCAAATTAATAGACTAATTAAGTAACAACTCATTAATCACCTTGAGCGTGAAAGAAGGATTAGTACACAAGGACACCCTGTCCTCATGAAATATCAGAAAAGGTGGACAATCCATAAGGTCTTGCAAATCAGACACCCCTCTGGCAGAAGTAAGAGCTAACAAAAGAACTGTCTTACAAGAACAGTGTTGCAAGGAAGATGAAACAACAGGCTCAAAAGGAGCCTGAGTCAATTTTTCCAGAACAAAATTAAGATCCCAGGGAGGAGGAACAGGCTTCCTGGGAGGTCTAATATTAAGCACGCCTTTAAAAAATTGCTTAGCCTCAAATCTAGAAGCTAATGGGGGAGTTAAAGGCAGACAAGCAGAATGAACTGATAAGTGGGCCTTAATAGAAGAATAGGCCAAATCAGCATTGAACAACTCACACAAATAAGAAAGAACCAAATGAGCATCCACAGAAAGTGGGTCCGGGTTACGAGAAAGACACCAAATAGAAAACCTCTTCCATTTAGATAAGTAGAATTTCCTAGCAGTAGGTTTCTTGACCTTCTGCAGGATCTACAGCACATCCTCAGAAAAAAGATGTCTATGAGGAATCAAAACCCTATCACCCACAGTGTCAGCTGAAGCGTGGACAGGTAGGGATGGATGAGAGACCCCTCATCTTGTCTGAGGAGATCCATCCTGTGAGCGAACTTGTGATGATTGCCCCTGGATAGATGCAGAAGGAGAGGGAACCATTGCTTTCGCGGCCAAAAGGCAGTCATCAACAAGATTTTGGGAGCATCCTGTTGAATCTTGAACAGGACTCTCATAATGAGAGGAAGGGGAGGGACTGCATAAAGAAACATCCCCTTCCAAAAACCTGAGAGGGCGTCCACCTTCCATATCAGAGGACCTGGGACACTGGCACAAAACAGAAAACATCTGTTCAGAGGGGCGGCAAAGAGATCTACTTGAGGAGTACCCCACTGGTGAACAATGTCCAGAAACACATCCCTGTGAAGCATCCATTCGTGGGATTGAGAGAAGGACCTGCTCAGATTGTGCCACAATTTTCTGATTTGAAGGAATGTAAACTGCCTAAAGAGTCACACAATACTGGATAGCCAGATCCCATACCAGAAGTGTCAGCTGGCAAAGACAGTAGGATCTCGTACCCCCTCTGCTTGTTGATATACCCATGACTGTGATATTGTCTGTGAATACCTTGAGAGCCCCTGCAGAGAACAGAGGATGAAAGGCCTGAAGAGCCAGCATAAGAGCCCTCATCTCTTTGATGTTGATATGCTCCTTCTGCTGATGAGGCGACCACACTCCCTGAACCCTCAGGGAGCCAAACGTTGCTCCCCATCCCACATCTGAAACATCTGTGAACAGATCCTGAGAGGGAAGCAGAGGCTGAAAAGGGAGCCCTGGATTCAAAGACAACTGAAAGAAGAGCCAAGACATACCTAGAGATATGGGTCTGATAATTAATAGCCCTAAAAGCTAGGGTAGATGAAGTATAAACTTTCTTACCCAGCTTATCTATGGTCCTACTGTCCTTGTCAGAAGGCAATATCTTGGATGAACGAAGCAATTGAGATGGCTTATCAGAGGCTACAGACACCACAGATGGGGTCAGCAGCAGGACATTTAAACAAAAAGGAACAATCTCAGGCACACTATAAAACCTATCAGACTTCCTGGGAGCATGGGGCAGAGAATCTGGCACTTTAGAGGCAGTGGAAAAAACATCCAATAAAGCAGGCAAAACAGAAGTAATGGATGCAGATTTAGGAGATTCCATCTGCAGTAACTCATAGTACCTCTTATGGATATCCAAAACCTGGGCACAATCCCACTTAAAAAAGTCCATCATCCTAGAGATCGTATCCGCAAAGGAAATTTCCTCAGAGGGATTATCTAGAGTATGAGAATCCTCCTCCTCCGATCTGTAGTCTAAAGGAGAAGGAATCTGGGTAGAATAAGCAAGGAAGTCAACATCAGAATCCACTTCAGAAGAATGCAATTCTCTGGACCTTTTAGGGGAAGAAGCAGACCAAGGAGGAGCAGAAACTGAAACCCCTTGAGGAGGTCGCAATGACAATAAAGCATTAAATAACCCCTGAGTAAAGGTCTACCACTCACTTTGTATATCCCTAGTAGCAGAAGAAACATGGTTAGTTTTCTGTTTCTTTTTTAAAGAGACAGCCATCCTGAAAACTTAAGAAGGCCCAGACTTAGGATGGCATTTCACAACTGCAGTAGGAATCTCTTCTCTAAAGAGAAGCTACAGAACCCCACTAGACCCCCTCAGAAACAGTCAACCATGGTTCCCTCTGAAAGCCCATAACAGACACTTGCAAAGCCTGGTCGGATGTGCTGCCTGCCAGATCCTCACTGGCCTCCAACCCAGACATGGCAGAAGAATCTGACAAAACAACCAGGTGGGCCTCCGGGTGCATAATAACCTCAGGAGAATCTCCCGGCAGAGGCTGGACAGCCTTATGCACCTTCTTCTTCCCAGATGGCTGACTGTCTGGGCAGGAAGTTCCACCCATAGAACCCACAGCAAGAAGCTTAAGCCACTGGTTCTCAAGGCACAAGGAAAGGGAAGAAAGTCTATTATGAAGAGCTATGGGAAAAAATGCCTGACAAATTGAACAGGACGTATGGCCATGAGCAGCACCAAGGCAAAAGACACTTATTCATGGCGGTCTTTATGGGGAATCAGTTTTGCAAACTAGCCTTTACTCTTTCTAGATGACATTAACTCAAAACAGCACAAAATGAACAGAAAAATTAACCAAAAATCCAACTGGGTACTTATCTGCAACTGTGAGGACTCCAGCAACTAGGGGTAAGCCCAAAAAAGCCATTAAACAGAAAAACGGTAAAAAAATGTATTCATGCAACAGACCAACAGTTAAAACAGCATTCAGACTGGAAGCAAAGAAGTTCTGAGGATGGTTCACCTGAACATCACCTTTATGACCTACCTTATGCAAGGAATGCACAGGTGATGTTCAGAGTACCTTACAGCAACGGTAGACTTTTGTAAACTGGCCGGACAGAGGGCTTCATGGCAGGGAATCCCCATTCATAAGGAATACTGCAGCAGTGAATGTAAAGGGCATCAATCAGTACTGGAAGTTTTAGCAGTGATACAAAAGGTACAGTCAAGCTCTTGAGTACATAAATATTACAGCTTTATCTGTTCATTGATCCAATGAAGTCTATACTCCAGTCAGGAGACCAATGCAGAACTCAGACTCTTCTACATTTATCTCATAAGCCCACATAACTATCCATGCATAAAGCTGATTTTTTTAAAACTTCAGTAATGGTGATTTCTGGTAAAAAGGGGGTGGGAAGATGGCATAATGGTTAAGGTGTTTACCCTAGAGACACAAGATACAGGGTTTGATTCTCACATAGGGTAATTGGCTAGGTTTAAAATGGCCCACAAGGGTAGTTAGCCTAGTACTAATCTATGAACCTATGATCCACGACAATAGTAAATATTGTGATAGGAATTGTATTCTTTATTTGGCTTAAAAAGAAGAATAACAAACAGGATATTTACATGCATGAGAGTTTTCTTGTTGTCTCTCTACAAAGAGTAGTTTTGCTAATTTTCTTTTGACTTTTTCAATCCCATTAAGGTTGTTTTTACTATAAAAAACACAAGGGGACATTATATTATAATACTAGATGAACCAAGGGCTTCAATAATTCAATAAAAATAAAACGATCACCTAAGGGGACATTATATTCTAATACTAGATGAACCAAGGACTTCAATAATTCAGTAAGAATAAAATGATCGATATTTGCTTTCCTCTATTTTTGCAATAATTCACAATCACTTTAAATGTGAATTTATTGTTTATTTAGGTAACAAGTTATTTTATCACTTCTGTTTCTTTCAAAACTGGTATGCTGTATTTTAAAGTGTCCCATTCTCAGAACCTTTCATTTCTGAACACTAATGCTGTATCCATGTTTTATCCAAAGATTTATAGTATCCAAGTAATTTTTTAACTTGTAAAAAGCCTTTACATGAAAACTCATCAAGCAGATTTATAGAAAGAAAGGCGAAGACATGAGTAAACAGGGTCAGATCTAAGATCAGTCCTTGTTTGATACCTGTTTTCCTATGTTTCCAGTCTAAAGTCCAACCCTTTGTGATGCAGTACAGAAAAAACTTACCTACCTGTCTGATCAACTTACCACTTAATTTTTCTAGATCAAAATACATGTCATCCAATTAAAGGCTTATAGAGAAAGGAAATAAGACCACCACCAGATAAAGAATGTGTATAACATCCAAATTTACAGAGGTCAGATAAGATGACATCAGAAAAATACCTAGCTTCAATGATCTTACAACTAAATTTGAGCATATATGTCAATGGTTTATGCTCATCCCTGTTTTATTTAAACTTCCTATATTTCTGAATGTTTTTCATCTGGTGACAAGATAAATCTTTACTGATATTTGTGCTTGTATAGTCAGCTCCTTGTCTTGAAAAAAATTAACACCATGACAGAGTTTCTTAGTGAAATATTTGCCTCCAGAGTAAATGAAATACAGTCAGGTAGCTACAGGCAAAGAGGCATCGATGACTGTAAACTCCCAATGAGCTATTACATGAACCTCTTTGCTAAGGCCAAACCTTTGAAGCCAATTATTGAGAAACCTTATCTTTGTGAACTAATAAAATTGTCAATCTTAGGGAACATAGGTCTCAGTAAATATAGCCTTAATGCTCTTACCAGATCATAACTGTTTAATATGTTGATTTGACCTGAACAAGTTTTATGGGGATGAAATTCTGACCATTAATGAATTAGAATAGTGGCACACTTACCAATTTTTGGTAATTAACTTGTCGTGTAAGTAGTTAACATCCTGAAATTTAGTCCACGTGTGCTGGTCACCATTAGATTTTTCCTTATTTAACTAAGCCAAGTGTCCAATTACCTATTTTTAGCATGGACTTACTGATTAGCATACCTTCTGTGCATTCTACAAAGGAAGAACCAATATAACTGGATTCAGTAGTATAACCATAGCCAGTTAAATTGTCTGGGTACTATGTTTACCCCAAATAACTCTTCCCTTTAACTTCTTTTACTTAGCTGAATTATCCAAGGCACTAAAACTGTCAGTATCCTAAATACAAAATTGCATACTAGCACTAAATCTGATTGCCTGAAGGAGTACATTTTCATACAAATATTCACCTGTAAAAGATATAGCTGGAGGAAGGGCATTATGTGCTAGTAGATCATCTATTACAGACCAGAAATATTAATAGATGGTGACTTATCTCACCTAAACTGACTACTGGATAAGAGATAAGGAAATAGCTGGGGAATTGGTAAAAGTCTCTGACGATTTTTTGGCCCTTGTGTTTCAACACATGAATTAGCTAGAATACAGTTCTACCACATGTTTCTTTGAACAGGTGAACAGTACAGTTTTGTACCTACCATAAATGTAGATGTTCGAGTGTTCACCCTGATGCAGTCATCACACTTGGGTTATCCTGTCGTCAGGCGGTCCCGCAGTCGGCCGGATTTCCAAAGTCTTGGTCCGACATCGGTTGCCGCCGCCTCATCCCTGACGTCAGTGTGCCAGGGGTACATATATTGCAACCAACGCCATTTTCTTCAGTTTTTCTTGCCACAGATGTCAGGTGCCCCCAAAAAGGTGATCCAAATTAGTACCAAAAGGTGTGAACACTGTACAAACACAAAATCCCTTCAGCTATAAGCAAGTACATCAGTAAGGCATAGCAGAGATTTAGCCAGTAGATCAGAGGGGTTGGAGGGAGGGTAACCTGGACTGCAGCAGGGTGAACACTCGAACATCTACATTTATGGTAGGTACAAAACTGTACTATGTTCATTGTGTTACCCTGCTGCAGTCATCACACTTAGGTTGAGTCCCAAAGCTAAGGTAGGGTGGAGGCATCATAGAGGGTTAGTGGAGACAAAGATGCCCTGCAGAACTGCAGTGGCGAAGCCTGCTCTGGACTTAGAATAAAGAGGTAAGTGATAGTGTTTGGTGAAGGTGTGTACAGAACTCCAAGTTGCAGCTTCTAAAATTTGTTTGGTAGGAACCCCCCTGAGAAAGGCTGTAGAGGTAGCTGTTGCCCTGGTAGAGTGGGATCTAATGGTAGGAGGAACTGGTTTCCCATGATGGGTATAGCAGAATCGTATGCAATGGCCTATCCATTTAGAAATGGTTTGCTTGGATACGGCCCTCCCTTGAGAAGCTGTAGCATAGGAAACAAAGAGCTGGTCAGTTTTTCTGAAAGCCTTAGTTTTATCCAAGTAGTAACGAAGCTGCCTGTGAATGTCCAAGGAATGCAGGAGTCTCTCACCTTTGTTCTGTGGATTGGGGAAGAAAGTGGGTAGGTGGATGGTTTGATTTAAAGCTACACTGGAAACCACCTTAGGCATAAAGGAAGGATTAGTTCATAGAGAAACTGTCTTGATGAAAAATGAGGAAAGGTTGCACTGCCATAAGTGCCTGTAATTCTGAGACTCTCCTAGCAGAAGTTATTGCCAGGAGCAGGGCAGTCTTCCAGGATAGGAACTGAAGGTCTGCAGAAAAAGCTGGTTCAAAGGGAGGTAGCGTTAGTTTTTCCAGAACAAAGTTGAGGTCCCATGTTGGTGTAGGGGCTCTTCTAGGTGGTCTAATGTTTTTTGCCCCTCTGAGGAACTGCCTTAGAAGAGGATTTGAAAATAAAGATGGATCCGTGTCGTAGTGAGCTGAAATAGCTGAAGCATGGATTTTAATAGAGGAGAAGGAAAGTCCTTTATGCAACATCTCAGCTAAATACTGCAGAATGTGAGGCATATGAGGCTGAGTTGTGTCTTGGCCTTTAGCTTGGTTCCAAGCACAAAACCTTTTCCATTTGTCTGAGTAAGCCTTCCTGGTGCTTGGCCTCCTGACCTCTAGAATAACATCCAGTACTGCTTGTGAAAGAGGGGCTGCTGGGATGCTTAATTGATTTGCCATGTGGCCAGGTTTAAGGTTTTGATCTGGCTGTGTAGAATTTGTTTGTCTTGCTGCGTGAGCAAATGAGGTATTTGAGGCAATATCCATGGTGGGCTGTGAGCCATATTCTTCAATAGCGGGTACCAGTGCTGGCGTGGCCAGTCTGGGGCTATGAGAATCAATCGAGGTTTCTCCTTTTTGACCTTCAAAAGAACCTTTGTGAGAAGAGGTAATGGAGGAAAGGCATATGCTGTCAGGTTTTTCCAACTGAAGGAGAGAGCGTCCACTTTCCAAGCTTGATGGTGGAATGTCCTTGTACAAAATTTTGTCAGCTGGTAGTTTTGAGGACTGGCAAACAGGTCTATATTTGGTAGACCCATCTTTGAGTTATCATTGTAAATATTTGTGGGTCTAGCTTCCACTCGTGGGGATCTTTGATGTTTCTGATTAGGTCGTCTGCCAATGTGTTTTTCTGTCCTGGCAGGAATTGAGCTTGTAACTGGACTTGTTAGGCCAGAGCTGTGTTCCATAAGATTATTGCTTGCCTGCAAAGAGGGTAGGAATGTGTGCCCCCTTGTTTGTTTATGTACCACATTACTGTGGTGTTGTCCATCTTTATTGCAAGTTGTCCTGGCTGTAGTAGATTTTTGAAGGCTGTCAGTGCTTTCTGTACAGCTAGCATCTCTTTTTGGGTTATGTGCAGTTTTCTTTGTTCTGCAGTCCATAGGCCTTGAATGCATTGCCCTGCCATGTGTGCCCCCCAGGCATAGTCTGAAGCATCTGTTGTGATAGTTTGCCTGGGTGGGGGCAAGATGAAAGGCTGACCCTTGTTGAGGTGACATGCCTGGGCCCACCATAGAAATTCCTGTTGAAGGCAGGGAATGAGAGATATCACTGTGTCCAAGCTGTGGCTGTGTTGAGACCATACGCTTTTAGGTACCACTGTAATTTCCTCATATGCAGTTTTGCAAATGGTATTATCAGAATGCAAGATGCCATGAAGCCCAAAGCCTGCAGAATTTTTCTTGCAGTTAATTGGGTCTTTGTTGCCATTGTCTTGAAATATTGAGTCAGTTGCAATTGCTTGTCTGGTGTAAGATAAGCCTTCTGGGCCGTTGTGTCCAAGCTGGCACCCAGGAATGTCATTTTTTGTGAGGGTACTAGTTTTGACTTCTTTTCGTTTACTGTGTACCCCAGACAATTTAGTAGATGCTTCGCAAAAGCCAGATGTTGTAAGAGAATATCTTTTCTTTCTGCTTGGATAAGGCAGTCATCCAGATATGGATTTATTTGAATTCCTCTTTGTCTGCAGTATGCAATTACTGGTGCCAGGCATTTTGTGAATACTCTGGGTGCAGTAGATAAGCCAAAGGGCAGTACACAGAATTGATAATGGGTTGAACCTGCAATGAAATGGAGGTATCTTCTGCAACTTTGTCTGATAGGGACATGCAGGTATGCCTCCTTGAGGTCCAACGTTACCAGCCATGCTTCCTTGCCCAACATGGGAAGTAGCTGCTGTAGTGTTAGCATCTTGAATTTCGGAACTTGTAAGTAAGTGTTTAGAGTTGAAAGGTCCAGAATTGGTCTCCAAGCATTTTCTTTTCTGGGTACTAGGAAGAGTCTTGAGTAAAATCCTTGGCCTTGCTCTTGAGTTGGTACCCTTTGAATGGCTCTCATGGCCATGAGAGCTGTAATTTGTTTTTGAGCCTCTGCCCTTTGATTTTGTGGCAGGTTTGGCATTCCTCTTTTTATTGGCAAGGTGTGAAAGTGGAATCTGTATCCTTGTAAAATTATGTCTAGGACCCATTTGTCCTTTGTGACCATGTGCCAGTTGTCTGCAAATAGTGCTAGTTTTCCCCCCAAGGGGGCTGACAAAAGAGCTTTGTTTGGCCAGCTGAGGTGCAAGTCATTGAGTTTGCCTTCTGGTGGGTTGAGACCTGTCTTCTCCTCCCTTCTGGGTTGGAGTACCCCATTGGCGAGGCTTATACTGAGCTTGTGGTTGCCATCTGCCCCTTGGGTGCCTGTATTTACCCCTCTGAGGCCCGTCAGTGGCTGGAAAGGACCAATTTTTTGTTGGCCAGTTTCTGCTGAAGCGAGGGGGTTGTACTTATAGGAAATCTTTGACTGTTTGCATTGATTTCGCCTTATCTTCCGTTTTCTTTAAAACTTCTTCTGCTTTAACACCAAAAAGAACATCTAGTAGTTTTGCTTTAACATGATCAGGCAGACTTTGTTCTTTTAACCAGGCATGCCTACGTATAACTGATCCAGTGACAGCTGCTCTGCAGGAGGCCTCTAAAGAATCAAACCCACATTGTAAGGTATGTTTTCCCACCTGCTTGGTGGCATGCCACAAATCCTGTACTTCTTTTATTTCAGATTGTTGAGGTAGGGTGGTTATCTTTTGTTTTAACTGAGAGATCAGAAATTGCTGGTACTTAAGCATATGAAATTGACAGTTTAGTGCTCTCATAGCTAAAGTGGCTGAGGTGTTAACCTTTTTCCCCCATCTGTCTAGTGCTCTTGAATCCCTTTCAGAAGGTACTGGATTTTTAGCCATGGAAGCCTCAGCCCCCTTGGGACCCTGGGAGATAGCCTCTGGGTCAGCCACTGAGCTTTTTTAAAGGAATTTGTGGGAATCAGGTAGTCTGTAGTATCTGTCAGGCTTGGCCAGGGCAGGAGGTAGAGAGTCAGGGTTGTAACTAGATTCTAAGTAAACATCATCCACAATGTCCAAAACAGGAGGGATGGCTAGAGGTCTGTGTTGGGGGAGTAAAAGAAACTCTCTGAGCCTTTTCTTGTAATCAGAGTAATCCTGACCTTCCCAGTGAAAATGTTCCCTCATAGTGTGTAACGTTTCCCCAAAAGAGTAATCTTCTGGAGGGGAAGCTGAGAGAATAGAGTCCTCAGCATCAGAATCTTCATAAGGAGAGAAGGAATAGTCTTGGTACTCAGAGGAATCCGAAGAAATAGACAGTTGTTCAGAGGAAGAAGAATCTTCCTCTTGTCTAGGCCTTTTGTCAGGAGGAGGCTGTGAACCCCTGATAAGAGAAATCAAATCTTCAGCCATTTTGAGCATCTGTTTCTTAGACATAGGGCCTTGAACAGGAGACTGAAGTGAAGCCTTTTTCGATTTAGAAGGAGTCTTCAACTTGGAAAACATTTTCACTGTAAGAGTCATCGGTCTGAAAACGCCTTCAGAAACCAATGGCGTTTCAGAAGTACCGACATCCTTGGAAGGTAAATCGTCGGAAGGGCCTGAAGTAAAAGGCTGCGTTGGCCTAGTACATTCCGTCAAAATATCTGTAGCGGTCTCAGGTTCCAGAACTGTGGTAGTCAGAGGCTGTGTCGGAGCCTCACTGATAACCGGAGAACCGGAGACCGGATCAACCGAGGCCTCGGAATAGGGCTTAGGCATGGGCTGTCGGTCCTTGTCCCTGCACTTTTTGTGCACGCTGGTAGTTGGTAGCTCCGACAGCATGTTATAGTTAAATTTTCTACCAAAAAAGTGTCGTGCAAAATCAAATCGTCTTTTAATAGTGTGTTTATTAAATCTAGCACAAAAACGACAAGAAGTGACGCCGTGATCAGGGCCTAGGCAAGGTATGCAATAAGAATGAAAATCCTTATGAGGTATTTGCTTCCCACAAGAAATACAGTTGTTAAATTTTTCTGACATCGGTCTGAGGCAAGAAAAGTTTCCCCAACGGGGTACTTAGATTTATAGAAGACTTCGATCTGAAATTCAAATTCGAAAATCTCAGGAGTCGGCCGACCGGCACTTGCGAACTGCTTCTGCTTTGGGCACCGCACGGCAAGAAAGACTGAAGAAAATGGCGTCGGTTGCAATATATGTACCCCTGGTGCACTGACATCAGGGATGAGGTGACGGCAACCAACGTCGGACCAAGACTTTGGAAATCCGCCCGACTACGGGACTGCCTGACGACAGGATAACCCACGTGTGATGACTGCAGCAGGGTAACACGATGAACATCTGAACAGCAAGATATTTGCAGTGAACTGAAGCTGACATGCATAAGGCTCGTTGTATAGCTCTTTCTTGCAGATGGCTCAGTCCCTTTTGAAGTAATGTTAATATTTTCAGACATCCCCAGAGCTTGTTTTGAAGGCATTCAGTATATGGCTCAGAATCACCAAGGTACCCTCGATGGTTACTGAAGATCAGTTCAGTATTAACAAATTTCTTCTCATTTTTACAGAACAGCTCAAATTTATCATAGGCAAAGTTGATCCCTCTTTCATCAGGAAAAAAATACCCATTTGTGCAAATCTATCCCTGGTGGTTTATTGGTTCTTCAGAATCTAATTTAGCTATTAATAAGAAAATTGCAAAATGAATTATCTCTATGTCTCAAACAGAAAAAAAAAGAAAATGAGGAAAATCCTATATTTTATATAAATTTTTCTTAAAATACTGTGAAAGTACATCTACTTATTAAAAGACTCATTAAATCACAGACTTGGGATTTGGACATTACAATGGCACTGGGGGGCTAAAACCCAAGAAACTCAACTTCATATAGTGACTCAGGAGCTTCATGACACAGGCAAGAAAGTATGGTCATGCCTATCCAGGAAGAGGAAGGTTACAATGGATACAGGACAAGATATCTTGTTACAGACTGATGTCAAAACTTACAGAAAGACTGATGAGTGGGAGAGCAGCAGACTTATTGGGCATATTCATTCCAGGCCTGGAATGGATATATCTCATTGGCCACAACTCATTGTCACTCAACCGACAGTGAGGCCATTTGGCTAAGGCAAGGATTAGGGCCATGACCCTTTCCTCTGCGACAGCAATGGTGACTACTCATTGGTTCATTTCGTCACCTGGTTCTGATAGTTGCTACTGCTCATAGGCTAGCAAACTCATCTGTGGAAGTGGAAATACCAGCAGCTTTGTTATTCTGATAAGGCACACACCTGGCATGGAAGAAGCTAAGGCTTACAGAAGGGTAATGCTGTTGCAGAAGTCAGATAACCCATGGCATACAAAGCTTCTGTCATAATACTAATAATAACAATAATAATAATTTCATGCATAATGATTCAAAATCCCTCTAAAACAGTTTTCATAGTAGCACATTCTTATTAATAAACCAGCAACTTAAAACTGAACTGTGAGAGGTATCTTATCAAGGATCTAGTTTAGCTAAAAGTATCAAAACTATCTTTAGTGGTAAAAAAATATGGTTAGTGGAAATTCTAATAGGCAGATAAAGTAAGGACTGCCCTATGCAAGGCTGCACTACAGTGAATATTAAAGGTGTATTTATATCTTTGTTGTAATCATGAAGTCCACACCTGTGCATTGTTATATTTTTGTGCAATCTACCTTTAATGTATCATCTTTATGCATGCTCATCTGTCCATTGAGAAGTGGACTTTAAACACATCTTGCCTCATTTCAATTTAATGCATTATCTCATCACAAAAGCAGACTCTGTGTGGAAAACAGTACTGATGCAAAACTGTAGTGAGCCACTGTGTATGGTATGGTATTGTGTAGCACTGCAGACATTGCAAAACATTATGTGGCAAATGTTTACAGGTTTAGCATGTACAATGAGACCAACATGGCTTTAATCCTGCTAAAGTCATACAGCTGGGCTAGGAATGTAATGCCACAAAAATATGTGATGAGATGAGGACACTAAAAATCATGGCATGCAACTCAGTAGCACAGTCTTGAAATTTGAAATACTGGACCACGTGTCTCTCAATATTGAGGTTTAGCAAAGAAATGCAATGGTCTCTAATGGCTTAATCAACCCTAGTAAAGGTTATCCAAACTGGAGGAGCAGAAGACTTCAACCAGAACAAACTAAAATAAGCCAGAGATTGAGTGTGCTGTTGCTGGGTAGAAAGTAGTAAACAGCTGAAACTACATGTGGTTTGGTAGTAAAGTTCCTAAAGTGAGATTCTACATTAAAGCCGAGGATCAAACATACAAAAGGCTTCCTAAATCTAGCTTTATTACAATAAGAGCTTTTATTGGACAAACTTCTTCAGATCAAAATTCTGATCTGCTGAAATCTGTCTGATAAAAGTGCTCATCTTAATAATGCTTAATAAAGGAAACCTTTTACATGTATGTTCCTTTGTTTCAGTACCGACTGTGATGTGTACATGCTGTGGTTATAATGCATTGTGAAAGTGGGCAGCAACCTTCTGCAGCACAATAATGGTTGCCTGTGAGTTTCTGTTGACATGCAATAAAAATACAAGATGTAGCTTTTGTACTAATTCAGGTAAAACAGATGCAACATTTTCATATGAAAGGAGTTTGTGCATTATGTCAAGTCTGTCAGTAAGGCACGAACCATAAATTCCACCATCATCTCATTGCTTATTGAATCCATTGAAGAAAGCATTCCATAACTCCTGCATAATCATAGCATTGCAAGACATAATTCTGATGCATGAAAATTAGTACACTTTGATGCTAACTAAAGCACAAATTTCCACATATGTCCATTCC
The DNA here is from genome assembly GCF_019279795.1 of Protopterus annectens. Lineage (NCBI taxonomy): Eukaryota > Metazoa > Chordata > Ceratodontiformes > Protopteridae > Protopterus > Protopterus annectens. The sequence goes on along the minus strand of NC_056736.1, from coordinate 226,626,938 downwards.
TAGAACTAGTTTCTTATATCTACAAGGACTATTTGAGTGCCTTTAGCAGTCATGTTATCCAGACGTTGCTCGATGCCAAAACTGCAGGCTATGTAGTTCCTTTCAGTTAGTGGTACTGCCGTGTATACCTGTTGCATGAATGGTGTAGCAGCCACTGCTCACGGTCCTTGGGTGGCCATGAATTTATTCATTTAAACATCACATATCACATGAAAATTCAGTGCTCCCAAAATTGACATTTCCTGCATTTGATAACGCAAATAAAAAAAAAAAACATGCAGCAGTTCATTTTCCACTATGATATCATTTAATAAAGTGAACTAAAACTGCATATAGACAGATTGGTAGACAGACAAAATAGATAGGCAGATTGATAAAATATACTCAACTCAAATACTCCCTGTACATTCAATATAATTGTTTTACTATTCTATAAATGTCTACCTCCATAAAAAAATTCTAAGCATATTATGTGCTTAAGACATTATTTTTGACTGATATCTATAGTTTGTCTTTCTACATAGCCACCAGGGAATGCAGAGAAAAGTAATCTAATACACTCATCAAGCAAAAAGGCTTAGGTTTACAGAATAACTCAGCTATGGCACTACACAGATAAAGCCTTCTTTATAGATATCATTAAACTCAGCTGGATATTTGACAGACACATTTGCTACTAGTACAAATTTTATATGAAATCTGAATTGAACGTTTTATCTGAATTGTGAGCCTTAGGAGTGCAGTACCCTGTTGATAATAAAAACTATGCTTCAGTACTAAAAGTGAATTTCAGATTCAGAGAACCTGTTGGCTTAAATTCACATCATCATCCCAAGCAGTTTAGCTAAAGATTTAGCTTGCTGAGTAACATCTCAAAGCTATGCATTTTTTGGCTTTACGTGACATGTTTTTCATGTAAATGGAAGTCAGAGAAAATAGCCCATGAGGGAGTATTAGGTTTAGGAACATCTTATTTGTAAATGTAATAAATAAAATGTAATTAGCTCATAGCTTATCTGACTCTAGATGGAATAAAAAACACAAAATATTGTAAAGAAGCTTAAAATTAAGTTATGTAAAGTGTTTCCTACACATAAGTAATTGCATTAGATTTTGACTACCAAGTCCCAGCTGAAGGCATTTTAATTTCTCTTTTTGTGCGGCAAAAATATATTTTGATAATCTTAGTGTTCTATTCAGCAAAGTTATGATATATGACAAGTAAATTTTTGAACATCGTCTTCCAGAATCTAGCAGATAGTGCTTAAGGCTCTATTAATAAATAAATAAATGCATATGTTAAATTATATTGCCACATCACAAATAAAAATACTTGGATGTTTTTCATTTTACAATCAATGGCTCTTATTCCTGAAATCTATATCTAAATATAAAACTTCTCTTGAGAAATATTCATTTTAACTGCATATTTGAAACATATCCTAAGGTCAGAAGAAATTACATAATTTGCACTCAGATTGAACATCTTTTATGACAGTTGAGTTAGAGCAGTAATTTACACTGTATATTGAGTCATTATAAAAAATTACTTATTAAATCCATTCTCAGTCCTCAGGATGCAAGAGTTCATTCTTTTAGACAGCATATCAAAAACATTTGCTAACACACTCCACACATAAGACACCATGTTAGGTTCATACTTCATTTTTATATTCTCACTTGTCTTGCAGTTTTTATTTATAAATTTATCTGGACTTTAAAGAATTAATTACATTTCAAAACAGGTTAGATTTTGAAACTGGTAACAGTACAGTTACCATTAATTTGTGCCCTTATCTGACTCTCCAAGAAATATAGCTTCTGACCTCCATCAATAGCATTAAAGTTAAATTTTAAATTGTGTATTTATGTACAAATCTTTCCTAATTAACACATTAAAAATCAAAGAAACAAATGTCCATGCTGTCAGCAAAAGTATACATAACTTCCAAATGTTGGCTTTATTTTATGTTAGTGTTACGCAATATCATGCTTTATAAATGTATACTTGCAGCAGAATTCAGGACAATCATGCTGAAACTATTTTCGCACATAAATGTTTCCATTTTGTCATTTGTACTTACCAACACTATTTTTTAGCAAGTTGTGGCAGTATCAATGAGGTAAGGTAGAAAGAAAACTTTGAAAAATGAACATGTTCTTTAGCTAAGCAATTCTATCTTCTTTACAGCTTATGTTTGGCCTTTGCATTCCTTTTTACTAGGAAATTATTAACAGCTCAAATGTTCCTTGTTGCCTGATTCACAAATAAAGAAAAAAGTAACCATGGAAACCTCAAGCATCTGCCAAATTAGTCTAAGGGACAATCATTATGCATCATTGCATAACTTGAGAAATAAAGTTGCACGTGCATTTGCTCGCATTATTTTGTCACTCTTTTTAGTGTATATCCAAAGTGGCTAATTCTGTGACAAATGCCATTCAGTTCATTTAGTCACTATTAACTGGAATGGCCCAGTAGGTATGTTTGCTAGCTTCCAGATGGATAAACAAGGCCATTTAGAGAGTTTGTCGGAAGCTCAGAGTAATAAGCAAAATCACTGCATAGTGAAAGATTAAAACAGAATTACAAATAATGCAGTTATTGTGCATGTTTTAGCTAATTTATAGGTAATACCACTATTAATTTGCTAAGTTATAATAACTTTATTTGCATATTCTAGCTAACTTAAAGGAAATATGGCAACACAATTATTAATACAGAAAGTGCAGTGTACTTGTCTTCCTTTCTATTCCTTTTGTAGACCATTCTGTGGAAAAATATTCTGCAAAATGTGGTTGTCTGTGCTAGTGACTTTTGATGTAAAATTTTGCATTGTAACCTGTAAGAATACAACACTGTTATGAGGATTATGATGCTGTCAGTTTTAGGAAGAAGTCTTTTATAGCATGTATTGTGCAATCATAGTGGCATTTGCATTTTCAAAGCAATACATCTGTTGCCTTATTCAAGTTAAGAAAGACTAGATAGGTTTCCCTGTAATATGAACATTAAGGATAATATGCTTACAAATAGAGGTATCTGAAAACATTTTACAAAGCTTGTACTTGTGTGTGTGTGTTTGTGTGCAAGTGAGAGCATTAGTAAAGGATTACAAAAGTGTCACTCTCTATCACAGACCATGAATAAGATTTACTGTGACTTCACTACCAGAGCCGAGAGTCAGACTTATTTATTTATTTATTTATTCATTCACTAATTGTATTAGTGATCTTTATCTAATTTTAATTTAATTAGAATTTACATTGCTGGATTGGTGTATATTAAATAATTATTTCTGCTGTTGGACTGTTTTAAATCTACTGTTTACAGCCACATATCTGAGTTGTTTTGGCTTACTGCACTTATGTTCCCATTTCTAATTTACTTATTTATTAATCTGTATGAGGTTAACGTCTGTTTGCATTGCACAGTGGCAGCATTGTTTACCTCTGTCTTTTGTCTGTGCCTGTCTAGGTTTCTGACTTGCTTTGTGAAAGAAAGAAAGAAACGTTGCTGTATCCTATATGTTTCTGCATTGATTTTTACTGTCCATGTTTATTTACCTATAAGAAGTTAACTGCTGTTTCCCTGGGGATGCATTGAGAGAGAAAGAAACCCACATTTTCTTGGAGGAAACTTTCTCCCCAGGAGAATTACTAGCTGTTATTGATTGGCTATTAGCTTTGTTTTCAAGTTGTGAGATGGATGCAGCTATGTACTTCATTTGATAATGCTTCTCAGAGCTTTGCATGATGCAGGAATGAGGCAAGGTTCAATGCATAAAGGCCTTCATTCTGAAATGTCTACTGCTTTAGAGTCCTTCTTTACTTCATCCATATGACACCCATAATATCTCATTGGCATTGTTTGCTTAACTTACCAGCACCTCTTATGTTGGTGTACCTATAAAGTTTCTTCTCAAGTCATGAAAATCTGACTTACTAACTGCTCAGCAGCATAAAACCACCTCATACTTGCAGCAAAATTCATCATCCAATTCCAAATTCTTTTACCACTTATTACAAAAGCTACTTTGATATGTCTACATACATCAAACACTACCCTAATGACTTCTGGTCTCCCCTGAAAGATGTTACTAGCGTAGTGGGGATAACATGTTTAACAAAGTATTAATAAAAAATAAAATAAAACAAAAGACATCACACTTCACCATAATATACATAGAACTAACCTGCTGATTAGATGACTATCTCAATTAAATAATTTCACTCCTTGCATGTTAAGCATCCATCTACCATCTAAGTAAATCATTCATTTTCTTAAAGTGTGGCATACACAGTGGATAGGTAACCATGTATGGGTCCCTATCTGATTATTGTTGGCTCCCTATTGGATTACTAAAGTTTCAGAACTTCGAACATTATACGGCCAAGACCATATGATGAAGGTTTTGAAACTTCAAGACTAAAAAAAATATATATAAAAACATTTTCTTTTCCTTTTTTTTCAGGGGGCCAAGCCCCCCTGCACCCCCCACACACACCCTCTGCTAATTAATTATGCAAATTCTGAGACTGCACTACAGCGAGGAAAATGGTAAATTTCCTGTTCCATGTGTATGATCTCCATTGAAAACTTTGATCATATGGTCTTGGCTGTATGATGTTTGGAGTTTTGAAACTTTGGTAATCCGATAGGGACCCAACCATGAATGCAATACTGATCTACCCCTACAGTCCCTCATGGAAAAGGGTGGCATGTAGAGGGTATTTTTGTAGCTAAGCTACAAATTATATACAAGAATAAATGTCTAGTAATGACCTATGAACATTTGAACTAATTTATCTATTACTTTGTGGCTGTTATTTTATTACAATTAGAATAGGACATCTGACATGTTCACAGATAATCTAGCTATAATTGCTGGGTACTGAGGAGACTGTAGGTGAAAAAGACTGACTGTTGTAATTTGATCATTATTCTGATTTTGCAGGACTAATGTGATTTTTGTAAAGCAAGTTTGAATACAATGCTGTGGCTAATATTCATCACAATCAGATATCTAATGATTAACACTGGCAGTAAATATAGTATAGATCTGATGAGTATGCCTAGGAAAATATTAACTGAGTGGAATTTGAATTGAAGACAAGTAGAATGGGGTAGAAACTGGAACTGCAAAAGGCAGTGAAGGTTATGAGGATGTAGTTAGAGAATGGTGGAAAATTTAGGGATCTCAGCACATGTAAAAGCCTAGAAGAATGCCTAAGTGAGAATGGCAGAAATAAAAACTGAATTAATCTATGAGGACCTGGACAGAAAACATGAACTATATACTTGTGGATGGCCACTGAGAGGTGGTTAAATCATTCCAAGAAATGAAGTAGCAGTATTGTCAAGAGTAGGGATGCTACTTGTGCATTGAATGAGTGAAGAAGATAGTGAAAAGCAAGCCACTAGAAGGAAGCATGGACAGAATATTGATTATGACAAAGGAGGAGAATGTCAAAGAGAGGAGCACAAAGAAAGTGTATGAAGACTTGTTCAGCTGGAGTAGAATCTGAGGTCAAATTATGTCTAGGTGGGTAAAAGGAGAGATAGCAAGCATATGGAAGAGGCTAGGATAAGAGGAGCAGAAAAGAAAGTGGTAATAAGAACACTTAATTAAGTTTAGAGTCCGGTGGTATAGCTCAAGTTTTGAGAAGCAAAAGGTTGTGAGGCACAGTAGTGAATATTAGGATTAGAATGTAGAAAGGAATAATAACAGTGGGTGAGTGGGAGGTAGAGATATTGGATCAGTGATCAGCCTTGATATATAGCATGATTAAATATTGATAGATAGCTGATGTTTTTCTTGTGAGATAGATTTGCCAAATAAATATGCAAATAAAGTACGTAGCAAAAATATGAATATACACCTTGTTTGCTCAGCTTACCAGCAGTGGTATATGTATTCAAAAACTTAGTGAAGCGAATGAAATTTCAATATTGCGTGTACATTCTGACATGATTTAAGTTCTGGAATCATGATCTAAGATGTTCTCATAAAATAATAATCTGAAGTGCCATTACATAAATATGTCTAGCAAACAGCATGGCTATTTTCTGTACTGGTTAGAAGATGGTTTCTAGTGTGAGTGTCATTCATTGTGTTTCTACCAGTCATGACTATATCATAAAAGCCAAAGGTTACATGGTTGCCTATCAAAATTTCTGTCGTTGTTGTTGTGTCTTTTGGCTTTTCCCGGTGAGGGGTCGCCACAGCAGAACTCCGGTCCGCTAATGATTGGCAGTAGATTTTTACGTGCTGGCTTGCCAGGCGTAATGCACAACCTTCAATGAAGGAACGCCCATTCACGCATGTCAATACAGAAGACGCTCTGAGAATAGAATGGGCAACGTCTAACTGTGAGGCGACAATGCTACTGCAGCACCACCATTTCTGTAATGTTAGTTAATCAAAAGATAATCAGTGCCTAAAGAATGAGAAAAAAATATATGTCTCACAGATAACAATCATCACTATTATCATTCATCACATGTATTCATTTATTTATTTAACATTTCCTTACTGGGATAGTTTGACTGGACAACAGTGTCCATTTTCAGCAGAGGTCCAAGGAGAAAAGCTCCAGCAAAGTAAATGTTTACTAATACATGTCAAGTACATAAAAGAAAAGAAAGAAAAGAAAATTTATACAGTACAGCTTATTTGTGTCTACTTACAGCTTAGCAGAGACCAGTAATGCAATGTATGTGCATGGGAGATTAAACAAAAAATATATATTCATGAGAGATGAGATAAACACATAAATAAAGCACAAATACAGTAAAACATGTCTTAGAACATCTTAAGCTTCTGCAGTACAATTATTATGTCATCTAACAGAATACAGTTTACAACTTTGTGGAAGACCTAAGGATATTGATAAGGCAGAAGGAGTTATAGAGTGCATAGAAGTGTAATTAGAGGTTCTATCTGAGTGAGGGAATGTTGTGAAAACATTTTAAAATGTTACCGTACAACTATATACCACAGTTCTGTTGGCTCAAGATTTCTTCCAAAGTTGGATTTGAATCTGTGCATATAGCTTGCAGATAAATGCATGTCCATATCAGTAATATCTATAGTCTGCAGTAGCCTAAATTCAAGGTGAAGCCAACATTTTTCATTCATGTTTCATTTCCCCGGTTTTGGATGGTGATTCATTTTCATACTAATTAATTCATTTTGCAGAATGCATTCTCTTAATTATTTTCCTAACAGGTAATATAAAGACCATTGTTATATCTGAATTCTCGATGTGCCAGAGGCAGTCTGTATTTCCTTGTATGGCAAAATCCAATAAAGGAGTTAGCACTGGAATTGTACAAATTATTCTCCTAGAAAAAAGACAAATGTATAACCCCCTGTGATTCATGTGCAGAATATCAACCTGCCCTTTCACACCTGCATCATTCATACTTATGGCTACTAGTAGCTATCTCCTAATTTGACCACTGCATCCAAACTCCTTACCTAAATGCATTATGGGCCATTAATGAAATACCAACAATATTATTCATCTTTACTTAAAGGACTTTTATATCACAAGCAACTTTAAAAGAGTTGAAGCGAAACAGCAATGCAGGTTGAAAATCTGCAGAGGCTAGCATTCAGTACAGCTGATTACCAGGTGTCAAGCTTGTGCTTAATGCACTAGTGAGTGAAATTTTTGCTTGTGATAACTAATGCTTAATTATTATGATTTGCATTCTAAGATCAAGATTGTGGTTTCCCTTGCATATTTCTTTTCCCAGAGATACAGTGGTCTGGAAGTTGGTATATGCAAGGGATGGGAGCAACCCCCATCTCGGGTGATTCAGGGGTACTTGTCCCAGTGAAAAAAATGCATATATATTTTTTTAATTGCTACTATTACAGTGGTTAAGTAATTACAATTGTTTGTGATTCCACATATGGTGACCACAAGATTCTTCTAGATTCAGTGTCCCCCTCCTGCTGTCCCTCCCTCCCCTGGCTGTATTGGAGGAATATACAATTGCCTCATGTACACACACACACCACTCTCCTCTCCCCCTCCTCACAAACACACATAGAGAGATGCAGATGCAACCAAACTGGAGGCTGAGGCTGCTCTCTCTCAACATAGAAGACCAAGACCAGTCAGGAGGAGAAGGTTACCACACACACTATAGACCCAGTCGCAACACAAGACCTCACAGTCAGAGTGTCAAACAGTCACAGCCCTTAAAGGCCAAACACAATGCCAGACACACTAGTCATTGGTGACGCTCACCAGACTGAGTAAGGAGAAGGTCACAGTAAGCGGTCTCTCAGCAGGTACAACAAATATGACTCTGTCATTGTGGACTACATGAAAGAGTAGCTCTGATTATGTGGCCCCAGGCAGTGATGACCCCTGACCTCACCACTACCTACCTAAGAATGATGCCACAATACAGAGATAAGATGATCGACTTTAAGATTGCTTTAACACTGGGTGTGTCATTCAAAGGGGATCCAGTGTCTGTCTGCCTGGGATGACATGCTGGAGAGGAGTGAGGGAGCCCAGGCAGGTAAGGAGGTATGACCTGACCTTGAGCCTTATCCTACCTTCAACCTTCATGAATGATCACAGAAGAGATAAGATGAAGATGATTAATAATTGGCTTTGAAAGGTGTCATTCAAAGGGGATCCAGTGTCTGTCTGCCTGGGATGACATGCTGGACAAGCCAATATTGGCAGGCTCTTGCCACCCCCCATAGTGCTTTTTTAGGCAAGGCTCAAATTCTAAACCTACCCTAGAACACAAAAAGGAAAAGGGTAATGCTGCAATGCCAGAAGTAAATCTCCAAATGCACACACTTCGAGGCCCTTCTCAGTATGGAGAACATCGATGTCTGTGCTGTGACAGAAACCTGGTTCAAGGCTCCTGATATCCAATTCATCAAGGACACCCACACCTCAAGACTAAGGTGCAATTAACCATAGAAGACTGCTCTGCAAATTGTTTGTAGCATGTACAGGCCACCCTCACAAACTCAGGAACCTCTACTAGGTGACTTCAATTACCCCTATATAGACTGGGGAACACTACTCAGCCCAAACACCCTAGCCCAAAAGTTCTCACTGGTGAGACCAGACCCACAAAATCTCGCTGGAGGTCCTCATATCACCCCCCCCTGGAAAAAAAAAGACCACAGTAAAGAACTTCTCATGAATCACTTACAAATGCCTCTATGCCAGCACCTGCAGGACTGCATGGATAAGGCAATCCCAAGCAAAAACAAAGACTCTTTGTACCAAAGGCAAGCATCCAGTCTGAGATAGAAAAAAGCAAAAAAAAAAAAAGTAAGACACCCTTGATCACTATAAAAAAAAAAGAGCTCTATAAAAAAATCCAAAAGCAAATTTCGAGAGAAAAATAGCTAAAGACTCAAAAGACAAGATGGGTTGCAAAACTGGGAGAGTGACAGAACCCACAGGGTCACAGGGCTCAGTCCTGGGCCACTCTTGTTTGGCATCTACTGTACAAGCAAACACAGGAGGGTTATGGATGACAAAGTTTGCAGATGACTGCAAAAGACCTCTACATTGCCCCACCTTATCATGAAGGGATTCTCATCTAGATCATAGTCTCCTACTCATCACTCATCAGGCCAATGATTGAGTAAAAATGTATCTGACCCACACTTGCAGGCAGCTGGAGGCCACAAAAGTTCCTCACCAAAAGGATAAAGGGTCTCAAAAATCTGTCCTATGCTGCCCGACTGAAAGAACTCTAGATCCATCAGAGCCACAAGGGCGGAGACTATAACCTCAGTGTCACTGCCGACAGAGGCACAGCAAAATAATGGGTATAGTTCGAACCTATTCATCAGGAAGATCTATTTGTCATTTGATAGGTCTAGCATAAGTAGTATTCCTAATGTAGACAAAAATACTACTTTCAAAGTGTGGAAAATAGCAAATATAATCCCTCATAAATACTGATATTCAGTAACCCAGGATTTTATGCAGCCTAATTATATTACTATTGTTATTATTATCATTATTATTATTATTATTATTAATTTTCAGACATAATTGCCATTAAATAATATGTCAGTGTTTATGACAACATTTGTTTTGTTTATTGAATTAAAGGAATTAAAATGTCAACAACTAAACAAAGAGCGATGTATGATCAAAATGGATATTCACTAAAATATTAAGTTAACAATACCTAAAGTCGATGTACGTAAATGAGAAAATAAATAAATAAAAGAATAAATGAAAAAATGTCAACCTACCACACTCAAACACATCAGTAACTATAAACTTACTAGCTCACACATCACAGAACCGTGGGGACAAAGTGAAAATACTGGGGTTGATAAAACACAGAAAAAAGAAAACTGCTTCCATTATCTCGAATCAAGGTGCAATGTTCTCCATGTATCTCAGTCTAAAACATGGAAGCACACTCTTTTCAAGGCAGAACTGTGAGCACAAGTGTGATGGACTTAATATGACAAGCTGCAAATTCTAAAATATGACGATGGCAGAAATTTATTTGTGCAAACACTGATTGTACTAAATGAAATGTTGATAAAGTGCCAAATGACAAAACTAGTCATCATGTGACTGAATTTAGAGATTGCACTTGCGACATTGTCATATATTGTCTAGCAAAACAAGAAAAAGACTTGCCCAACCATGTCTTTTCTACTGAAACATTCTGCATGAATGTAAGTTTGAAAATCTAGGAAAAAGAAAATTACATTTTGGCAATTTTTGGTGAAGTCTAACATATATACCAGTATTCATAGTCAGCTTAAAGGTATGCAAGATGAGTTCAAGGTGTATAGCAGTCTTTGTAAAACTGCTGTGATTCATGGACCCCCTTTTGCTGGCTAGGCAGGCATTGGAAGTAAGCCATGCTGTGTGCATGACTGGGAGTGTATAAGGCTGTATGATTGTATGAGCAACAGAGAGTTAGTTGCTTTAACCTGCATAGGCAGGCAATGGAAGTAAGTCATGCTGTGTGAATGAATGAGAGTGTATAAGGCTGTATGACTATATGAGTGAAAGAGAGAGAGAGAGAGACACACTTCACCCTGCATAGGCAGGCAATGTAAGCAAGTCATGCTATGTGCATGAATGGGAGCGCATGAGGCTGTATGACTGTATGTCATTTTGCTGGTGTAATATCACTGAGAAAGTGTGTGAGTGGATCATTAAGGGTCTGTGCATGAATGGCTATTGTAAGTACTGGTTTGTGTTGGTGTGTGTGTGCAAGCATGAACATATGTATATGCCTGTACATGTGTGTGGGGGAGTGCATGTATGTATGCATGCCCATATGTGTTTGTGTGGGGGTGCACATATGTGTGCACGCATGTGTGTTTGTGTGTGTGTGTGTGTGTGTGTGTGTGTGTGTGTGTGTGTGTGTGTGTGTGTGTGTGTGTGTGTGCACTTGTGCGTGCGTGCATGTGTGCGTGTTTGTGTGTGTGTGTGTGTGTGTGTTTGTGCAAGCATGCACATAGGTATGTGCTTGTACATGTGTGTGGGGGAGTGCATGTATGTATGCATGCCCATATGTGTTTGGAGGGGTGCACATATGTGTGCATGCATGTGTGTGTGTGTGTGTGTGTGTGTGTGTGTGTGTGTGTGTGTGTGTGTGTGTGTGTAAGTCAACATGCATACATGTTTCAGTGACAGAGGATCGGTGCCTCCATGTGGCCCTACCAGTAATCGAGGTGGTGGCTGTTCTGCAGTATATTTTTTCCAAATGCATAGTGGAGTGATTCATGTAAACTTCAAGGTAATGAAATATTCCCATTTAGGAATGTGGATGACTGTCAGCTAGTAAACGGTACTGCAGTGCAACTCAATGCATCAATGCAAGCCAAGTGCATCCATTTACTTTGAATACCAGTGATATACTTATTTAGTTTATTTATTTATCTTTGTTGACTGGGAAAGTCCAACTGGGATAGATACCCTTTTTCAACAGATGTTCAGAGAGAAAAACTCCAGTATTCACATATATAGACAATATATAGTATATCTTCATTTTCCATATTGTAAATAATATTTTCGTCTTGGTTACAAGTATATTTTTGCATACATAATTAGGTATAAGAAATTATTAATGCTAACACTTGCATCATACAATCTGTCACTATAGGAAGAGGAGAACTAATAAGAGATTAGCTGTACAGTTGTATAAGTTGTAACAGACGGAAATGCAAAGAAAAATAAGGGAAGACAAAGACTGAACATTTTGGTTGAAATTAGAGAATCATGGTATCATGAGCGAGAATGTGGGTTAAGTAGGATTATACAACAACCCCCCATTAATATTCCAAAATGTGCATGCTGATTGGTCAGTGTGCCCATTGTAAATCAGGCTTATACTAATGGAAAAATGTCCGGTCGCCCGGACTTTTTCCATTAGTATAAGTCTTTTTTTTGTGTGTTGGACAGCAACAGAGAATGGAAGAGTTCTGTTGCTGTTATCTCGCTATGTTAAACAAGTTTAACATAGTGAGATATCTTAAAAAAAAAGCAACGGGGATCTTCCTTTCTCCGTTGCTTTTTTAAAGCTGTCTCGCTATGTTAAAGAGAAATGCAATGGAGATCTTCCTTTCTCCATTGCTTTTTTTAAGATTTCTCACTGTGTTAAACTCTTTTAGCATAGGGACACACTTTTTAAAAAGCAAGAGATCTTCCTTTTTCCGTTGCTTCCACACACAGCTCTGATGCACTGCGTAACCATACGCATGCGCAGTACATCAGAACTGCCGCAGAATACTGGACAGCTGTGGAAAGGCAGCAAGGAGGCATTATACAATGCCATTATTTAAGAAAAGTAAGTATTTTTTTCCTTAAATAATGTCGTATAATAGTAATGACCCACTTTTGGGTGTGGGTAATGCTGGATTTACCCACGATTGTCTTTGTTTGGCCACTTGGGCTTTACCCTCATGACCAAACCACACCAATCGTGGGTAAATCCAGCATTACCCACACCCAGGCATGGGTTATTGCTTAAGTAATAGTTAAGAAATATAATTAGTTAAATGTTTTACACTGGTAGATAAGGGGGAAGTGAATCAGAAAATCATCTGGGTGTAAAGCAAGAGCAGAACCAAATGCCTTGCAGATGGTGTTTTAGTGGACTTTTAAAGCATTTGTTGTTTTCTATATGCTTTAACTCTAGAGGGATGGAGTTCCACAGTTTTGAGACACAGTAAGAATACAAGTTTCCAGCAGAGTTTTTTGTGTTGCTTACAACTAGGAGAGATTTGTTATTTCAGCATAGTGTTCTGTTGTTGTAAGGTAGTAATATGATTTTTAGAGAGGGGCAACTATATGGCTAGAAGATAGTTGTGAGAGGAGTGCAGATTAGCTGATTTAGGAGTTCTAGCCAATTCAGGTCCTTTAGGGCTGTGCAGTCATGGGTTTTGTGAGATGAATATGTGGTGAACCTTGCTATTTTATTATAGCATGGATCAAGTTTGGACTTGAGGGTATTGCTGAGATTAGTAAAGACAGGTGATCCATGCAATAGAGATGGGAGTAGGTAGGTTGCTGCTATGGACTGCCTTGTGGATTCTTTAAGGTATTAATTTGCTCTATAAAGGGAGCCTATTTTTTGTCTGTATTTCTGATAGTTTGGAGAATATGTTGGTAGCATTTGAGTTTGTTATCTATGAATACTTCAAGTCATTTGGATTCAGTTGCTGCATTGTCAGATGAAATAATATGAAAATTGTGTTTTTTGTATTACATTGTTTTGTAAAAGAACATTAGTTTAGTCTTTTTTTTGCATTTAGGAGTAGGTCTGCAGTGTCTAGCCAGGATTCAACAAATGAGAAAAACTCTTGTGTGATTTTCTGGAGGATTTGTAGTTCTAGGGCAGAGTGGATGAGGGTTGCATCATCTGCACACTGAACTATATTTGCTTTATCAGTGGTGGTGGTGTGGAGTTTATTTACAAATATATTAAACAGAAGTGGACCCAATATTGATCCTTGTGGGACTCCAAGTCTGACTGGAAGGATTGAGGAGAATTCATTTTTACATTTTCCTAATTGCGGCCTTCTTTGTGAAATAGCTAAGATAACAAGTGAGAGATAATTTATTTAGACCTAGTAAGAAGACTTTGCTGATAGGTGTTTGATGAAAAACTGTGTCAAAGACTTTTTACAGATCCAAGAAGAGTGCTGATATTAGGTTACTATTATTTCTGCTGTGGTTGATAGCACTGGTAAAGCTAATAAGAGCAGTAATTGTGCCATGACTGAAGCAGAAGCTTGAGTCATAGAGAGATTATTTTGGGTAAGATGTTTGAGCAGAAGGAAGTGGATAAATTCTTCTAATATTTTGATAGTAGTGGCAGTGGGTCTATATTATAACATTGAAGTTTTACAACTTCGAATGTTATAATATCGAACCCAGTAGAGCGAAACACCAGAAAACTGAACAGTCAGAATAGCAAATGTTTTCCCTGGGAAAAAATTTGCTGTTCCGACAAACATGCACACAACACAAGCACACCAAAATAAATAATCCACACACACACACACACACACACACACACACACACACACACACACACACACACACACACACACACACACACACTTCACAAAACCCTACACTAAACCATACATATACCACTATCTATCCACTTACCGTAACCCAACCCTAACCCTAAGATCCATCACTATCACACACTCACCTTACCCGCTCCCTAACCCTCACGTCCACACAATCACACACTTACCTGACCCATGCCCTAACCCTAACTCACCTAACCCATGCCCAATTGCACACTCACCTTCGTTCGTACACTTACCTTAACCCGGTCTGTAACCTTCGCTCCACAGTCGAGGAAATAGTGAAGGTGCAGAAACATACCACCGGATACTTTCCCTAGGAAAGTATTCAGTGTTCTGCAACTTCGCTATTTCCAGCATTCGCTCTAATGGGTTTGATATTATAACATTCAAAGTTGTAAGACTTTGATGTTATAATATAGACCTGTGGTAGTATAGCTATAGGTCTATAGTTGGGTGGGTCAGTTGAATTTCTACTTTTGTAGCGTGGAGCTATGAAAGATTTCTTCCAGGTGGCTGGGACATGGTTTTCTGTTATGGATTAATTAATTAGTTTAGAAACAAGGAAGGCTAGAGCTTCAGAAGTCAGTTTTAAATACTCTGCTGGTAGGCTTTCTGCTGCTAAGATTGCAGGTTTGCTTTTTTGTAGTTTGTTTTATGGTGCTAGTTTGGACTGGTTGGACAGCGAAGGATATGGTATTGTTATTAGATGAGGTTGGTATAGTAAAGGTGGTCTGAAAGCTTTGTTTATATATCCCCCTTAATATTTAGAATAATATTATGAAGCATTTTTACAACTTGAAACATGCTATTGTTGACAAACATTAAGCTAAATCCAACATATAAATTGAGCCTTTTCAAAACAGATTAAGATCTTACAATAGTTTTAGCCTAGTAGAGGAACAGTATATTAGCAGGAAAGGCCAACATTTTTTGCACTTCAAACATAAGCCTAATCATGGTATTGCCAGTCATTTGGAAGAATAGTATTAATATATGCCTCAACCAAAACCTGCAATTATTTACAGTTGTCACATTTTTATGGTGATTCAGTTTTAACAATATTTCTATACTTACAGTCATGTGAACATCAAAGAACAGCAAATAAAACTATTCACATTGCTTCTTACTTAGTGCAATAGAGCAGTACCTTTATTTTTGCTTTTTTGCTTTGTAAATTAAAAAAGTTGAAAGCTAAGGAAACATCAGCACAAGTGATTTTTATTAATGTTTATTCATTGTTTAGTGAACATTTCTTTCAGTTACTTGAAAGGCACCCAAGAATGATTTTTCTGTGAACAGAAAAGTATACAAAACTGTACAGAATAAATAATTTATATAATTCAACACATACATCAATGCAAAATAAAACTGCAGTGATCTACACTCATAGCAATATACACCACTGATTATCAGACAATGTGCTTTTCTGCAAAACATTTGTGGTAAAAAAGTGTGTCTTGCAAAAAATAAAGTGTTTCTCTTCTGAACTACTCACTGGCCACAGAAAACAAACATTTTAACATGATTTTTAAAGCCACCACAGGAGCCAGATATTTTATAGAAACAGGTTAAGTGGTAACAGTATAAATATATTTACAATATTTTCTCAGTAGATTCGAACACCCTACAAGCGTTCAAGATAAAACCTGAATGCTCTTCATACAGCAGTGCACAGTTATGGTAAAAAATCCAGATAAGCTAAAATGACATTGTATTTACTTTTATCTCAAGACATTAATGGAATGTGATACCCAGAAATTATTTGGATGGTTAACATATTTTAAAGCATTATCACACTGGGTAAGCAAGGATAATCCAAGGACCTTTGTTAACTTTGACAACATGTGTTAAGATGCAGCTTTAGTCCATGCACCACTGAAGCAAACCTTTAATAAACATAATGGGGTTGTTGTTAATTAGTGAAAGACTTATTGCAAGAAATGTTGAATTGAGAATAATCCTCAGTTCTGAGTTATTGGTTTTGAATTATGTTGACATTTCCAGTCAGGACTGAGTCAGGCAATACCTATTGTTTTTTTGTTTTTTTTTTTGTTTTTTTATCTACTGTGAATGCCCAGTCGATGCTGCTTATCAAATCTGATGTCTGGGCCTTCATTATTATTATCATTGTAGGCCATAAAATAAGATGAATTGCTGGCTTCTGTGTGCATATTAGCAAAAAGTGATTTTTTTTTTTTTTTTTTTTGCAGAGAGATAGTAAAGACGCTTAAATGCAGCAGGTAGGTCCACTGTGAATAATTATTATTCCTCTTTTAACCACCACAAAACTATTTGACTCTCAAAACATCTGCAACATTGGTAGGTCACTAGTGAAAATAGCAACACCACCAAGATTGCCAAACACAAAAAAAATCTCCAAACTATAACACATGCCATCTCTCGTGTTGCATAAGCTCAGAGGAGAAGGAGAAACTGAAGAAAGAGCAACACTCACTTCTGTGCTCTTCTCCAAGTCTGGGTTTCATGACAGAATCCCAGTGGTCTTTTGGGTTTGGCCCTCTGAGTGTCTATCACCTATCTGGTGACAAAGAGCAGGCCTCCCATGGTAGAGATCATTGTCTGAGAAAAGGTGAGCAATGCAAAAAGATAAGTAGATATCAAGCCCCCAAATTCCAATGCAAAGTATACATTTAAGGGATGATATATTACTGCCAGATGTCATCTATATTGATAATTCTGTTAAGGTGCTATCAGGCTTAAGTGAGCTTGGCAGCAAAACTTGATAAATTATTTAGGTTAGTTACTTGACATTGTGTTATTGTTGCTAACAAATGACAGTCATGCTTCATTTTTGTAACATGTGGCACTAAAATAAACTACAACATGTAAAAGAACAAGCATAAAAACAAGAATAAGGAAAAAGATGAGTAATTATCAGATTTGGAACTACTTTTAATCTGTATGTCTTGTTTACATTAACTGAAATGCTTTAGTCTGGCATACTGGTGCCTGCAATATCTTAGTGCGCACTTTTATACTGTTGTACTTGTTGAAGACATAGTATGTGAGCAGTAAGTAATGCAATTTAAAAACTATATTACCCTGGCCACTCTCACAACTCCTACAAATAACTAACTGCTATATATTATATAAAAGCTGACCAAAGTTTAGAATTTCATTTAAATGGAAATAAAAATAATGCTGGGCAATGACCATACACAATAAACTCTTAAGATGAATGCAGAGCAAAAGCAATTTTCCCTCATTGTTTATTTACCCCAAGGAAAACTGTTTGGAAACTATAAAGTGTAAATAACAGTATACAATCAGTACTCCAAAAACTGAATTTCTCAAATGCAGTCACTGTAAAGGGGAAGTTGCTCTTTATCCCAAAGTGCTGTGCCATTAGTAACAGACTCATGCATGTTGGTATAAGTGATATTTCCCCTCATGAAAGGATACACTAAAAGCCCAATACCTTTACACTGTCTCCTACTGACTATTGATTTAATTAAGGGATGACCTATGCCTGCCCTACAATGCACTAACAAATCCAGCCCTGATGGAGCTGCTGCATGTCCGCAAGTCAAACAGCACAAGGGGTCACCCAATCAAAGAGCTAAACTTCCTCAGCAACTCAAACAAATTTCCTGGAGAGACAGGTAAGTGTTTCAGAGATTGTTCCTTCTTTGGAACAGGCTTCCTATTCACATTAAGCAGAGCCGTTCCTTAGGTCTCCTCAAACGCAGTTTAGATCAATGGATGGAAAATCATAAATTCACACCTGGGGTAGCTCATATGTCCCTTATGGACAGGGGCAGTCTGTAAGATACTCAAGCCTTAGGCACAAATCCATGCCATCCTCTTACCCCTCGGGGCCATATGCTGGGTAAAATTTGGTTATACTGGCTAGGCTTGCAAGGGCTCTTAAGATCTTAGCTTAGTAATCTCCCATGAACCTATGAAAAAAACATGCCTCTGGGAACTGATCAGACTGACTTTTAATCAATTATGTTTTTTCTTTCAGTTGCCTTTCTTTTCCATCATTTTGCAGTCAATCAATAGGACCTACTTAAAATTAAAGACTTTAGTTTGAAATAATATAATGGTGTTTTCAAAACAAGCTTGTGCCATCAGGTGTTCTGTCTCTCTGTCCTAGCTGCATATAGTGGGGCTACATACACAAAAGATTAGTATCATCAGATGTTCTGTCTATCTGTCCTTACTAAACATAATGGTGCTACATATGCATTTGAAGGAAAAGTTGTGACACTTAACTTTCATTTTAGATGTATAGGTAGCCCCAGTGCATGCAGCTAGGACAAAGTTGCTTGTGGTTCTTAGCTGTATGAAATGGCACTAGTATTTTTGGAATACCCCAACAGTGCCTTTTCTTAAGCCTACATATGCTTGCTCTTGTCAGCTCCACTTCCTTAAAAAGTTATTTACACTAATGAACACCCTTGTGCTCTCTTAATGAACTATAATGCTGTACATTACTGTTCAGGCAAACAGAAATATTTTCTTCTATGTGTAAAACTCATTTCTAAACAACAGTAGGAGACATAAATCTGTATATCAAAGTGAGATAGAAAATGCAGACAGCATAATATAAAAACAAACATGGATTGTCTGTATTTTTTCACCCCCCCACATATACATGCACACATACACACACACACACACACACACACACACACACACACACACACACACACACACACACACACACACACGTACTTTTAGATACAAATCATCCAACAATGATACTTTTATATTTCTTTATACTGTACTTACAGTTAGCATTGAGTCCATTATGGAAAATACAGCCATTATTTAGGTGTGATTAAAAAAACAATGATACACATATACCAGCAATTAACCTGCATCCTTTTAAAGGCAGACAGACATCAGTTTAAAAAGTGTGTTTCTCTCATTAAGAGATTCAGTAAATTTAGCGTGACAGTTCAGTTAGTGGTAGCAGTGTTTGTCACGGGGTATCTGCTTAAAGACATGAAAAAGGAATATTTAATAGTCAGTGAATCATGTATTTCTTATATTGCTGCCAGAAGAGCCTCAAACAATCCAGTCACTTATCACAGTGATACCTGAGTTTTTAACGGGAGTGCAGCTGTGCTTTGCTGTCAGTTATTAATAATAGTGCTGTTTGTTTAAGGCACTGTCGTGATGTCATATCTTTGTCAGACAAGCTTAACTGAAAATATGACAATAAAAAAGCCAAGGTAGTTTTTAGACCTGTTGTTCCAGCACCTCCAGGTAGTCCGGCTCAGTCTGTAAGTTTGCCTTCAGTTCGAAGTATTCATTTTTAGTCTGTTCAAGTAGCACTTTCCTTGGTCTGGCATACATAATTGTTTCCATGAGCTTCAACTCTTCATGTCTTCCAGGGTAGCTGATGTCCATATCAGGCTGAAGCTGCTGTATATTTTTTCTGAGGTACTCTGTGATTCCAAGCTGCTTAAGTTCTCGTTCTCTTTCTAAAATGTTTCTATACAAAGAGTTGGCATCCCTCAATGGAATAAATTCAGATGCATGGTCAATGCCTCTGAACTTAACAGCAGAACCTGTAAGAGGCGACTCATTCTCTCTTTCAAGAAGACTTCTGCAAAGGTTTTTGGGGTCATTAATGTCTTTTTCCTCTTCATCATTATCTATATCCTTTGGACCATATGTTTGACTCTTATATACATGAACAATGGGTGTTATCATGCGTTGCTCATACATGCTGGCAGACGGACTTTCACCAGTGTGATGAGTAGTTTTGTGGCCGTACATGCTGTAATGGAGATGCACTGGACTGCTGTCCTTTATCTGCTGTACTTCTTGTTTCTTTTTGGACCTTCTTCGACGATGTAGGACGAAAACAATCATCCCAGCAGCACAGAACACAATCATGATGAACACAACTAGCATGGCCAGAATTAATACAGAAAGTGGGACATTTTCTGTAATCGAACCAATAAAGGTAGCAGCTGTGCTTGTGGTTGTTGCAGAAGGGGAAACAGCTACAGCGCCAGGTTGTGTTGGTATATTTAACAATCCTGGGCACAATGAGTCACTCTTCAATGACTTTAAATCTTTCTTAGCAAAACCACTAGGTGACTCACACATGACTTCCCCGACATGTATTTTTTTACTAAGTTTTTCAACCCATTGCTTTAGTCCCACTAAGTCACATGTACAATCCCATGGATTATCTTCTAAATCAAGTTGCACCACAGAATTAAGCTGATCTAAAACATTACTCACTGCAATATGTAAAAATCGGTTGCTCTTAAGATTTAATCTGGCTAAAGGAATGCCTAAAAAAATGTGAGGTGGCAAAGTCTGAAGAAGGTTATTACTCATATACAAGACTTTCAGTTTAGGCATTGCACTAAATGTACCGGACATTACCTCCTTAATGATATTAAATTCAAGATATAAATACTCAAGTGAGTGTAATCCAAGGAACATATTCTTTGATAATCGAGTCAAGTAGTTTCCATTTAAATAAAGTTTCTGCAAGTTATTTAGAACTGCAAATGATCCATCTTGAATAGAACTGATCCGATTATTGCCAAGATGAAGGAGCTCCAAACTGCCGTACTCCACTAAGTCAGATTTTGTAAGTGTCTGGATGATGTTGCCATTTAGAAGAAGTTTTTTTGGCTTTGGTGGTGGTTGCTGTAGTTCTGATACACTTTTAATGTTTTTTTCCTGACAATGAATCAAAAGCCCTGAAAGTGGGTGGTTTGTACAGTGGCAGGGCATGGGACAGAGTATATCTGGATATTCTGGTAGGAATGTGACTGGATAAACTTTACTGTCACCTGGTGAGTTTGAATATGTCGCATGAGGAACTATTCCAGGGTCCTTTGCCTCCTCAATTACCTTGGTAGGTATTAATTTTTCTGTCTCTCTAAATTTTTTTTCCATATCATATGGGCAAAAAACTTCCTTTTTTAGTTTGCTTAAGATACTACCATATAATTCTGAAGGACTATTGCAAACAATATCTCCTATAACGAACTGAGGAGGCATGCTTTCCAGCCAAGTCTTTAATGGCAATAAGTCACAGTCACAGACCCACTTATTGTCTTCCAGCTGAAGTTCCATAATTCTGCCAATGTGTTCCAGAAATCCTACATATGGTAGCCTCTGTAATTGGTTTCCACGGAGATCTAAATGAGTGAGTGGAACAAATCGGAATATATTGGTAGGAAGATTTTCAATGGCATTGTCATTTAATATAAGCACTTTGAGTCTTTTAAGTTTACTAAAGGCACTGGGCTCAATTGTATGTATAAAATTATTGTCTGCCTGAAGAAACTCCAGGTTTTCTAAACCATGAAAAACATCCTCTTTAAGTATTTCCAAATAGTTTTGGTTTATATGCAGCTGCTTTATAGAACTGAAACCACCGAAAGCTCCCGGCTCTATGTCAAATATCTTATTGGACCCAAGGTGCACTGAAAGAGCATTTTTGAAGTCAATGAAGTCACCACTTTTTAGTTGTTCCACTTCGTTTCCAATCAAAGTGATATGAAATAATTGATTCGCTGGGACTTTTATTTGAGATATTTTTTTTATGCCTCTGTAATCACAGTTTATACTTAGTACTCCATCCTTTGTTTCACAGGTACAGAGACTGTCACAAGATCCTCTCAATGACTTCGGAGGATATACTTGCTGAGAGTCTGTAGCAATGATCATGAGGCACAAGAAAACCCAAAACACCATGTTTTCACAGTTACAGGTCCTTTACCATTCTGCAAGAAAAAAAAAAAGTCTTAGAAAACAGAAGATGTGTGTCAAATTCAATAAATGTATACTTCCATCTATAGGTCCTTTGACTGCATTTATATAACACATGATGACTTTTCTGAAAAGAAACACATGCTTAACATTCTGACTCTCTGCAATACATAAGAACATTTGGAATTTATTTTTATATTTATAGTTATATATATTTATTATAATCGGCCTGAAAAAAATGTGACTTTATAATAGGATGCATGAGGCACAAACAACTCTCATCGGAGTATCAGAATATTCCAAGGAGTACCGGCTTAGATGTCCTTCATTCAATTCAAGGTTATTGTGAGATGCAAACTTGTTGTATAAGACTCTTTTTTTTTGTTTGTTTGCTTGTTTATCAAGATCCATGTATGCTGTTATCTGACAGATAATACTGCAAATCTGCAGGAAATACATTGCAATATATAAACATGAACACATTTATTTTAGGTGGAACATACACCACACATGTTAACTCTTATCCAAACAGAGTCTGTATTTTAAAATTGTGGATGTGCCCATTATTGTAATGAAATGTACAGTACATGCTTATGTAAGTACAATGTGTAGTAATGTGCTACAATATGGAAGAAATCTTGCATGCTAATGCCATGAAAATTGTGCTCAAGTGTGTGCTTTTGGGAATGTTCCCTTGTCACTGTGAAGGGGGTAATGACTGCACACACCAATAAGAAAGGAAGTTCCCCCTGTACACTACATTTTATTGCCAGTGACATGCTCACTGGGGAGCCTATTGCTGAAGCCTGCCATATTGCTTTCTGTCTTGGTGCCTTGGGGGCCATGGACATTATTCCTCCTCGTTAATTTGTTTTTTGAAGTTGTCGCCATGACCCTGTGGACTTCTTTTTTCACACAAGGAATTTGAAACTGCCCTATGTCTCTGCAGCTGAATGCCACTTCAGCTATGGGTCTCCAGTCAAATATGCTGCAGTGAAATGTCTCAACATCTAGAAGCTTGAACCCATATGAATGAATGAATAAATAAATGCAGAAACATGGCTTGGCAGCTTTTGGTAATCCTACACTTATCCTATACTATTATTTCTTCAACAGATAACTGGTAGTGTGGCTGTTTCACTCAACATATTGCATAACAGAAGTATTTCAAGAGCAATGGCCCCTGATATCTGGAAAAAGTCCAAGACCATCACATTTAGCAAGACTAGTAATATCAGGTAACCAAGACCTATTGGCCAGTTAGCATTCTGAGCCCCCTAGCTAAAGTTCTTCATAAAATAGTTCACTGACAGCAAACAGATTATATTCACAATTTCAACATTCAGTCAGAAGTACAGCAGACTTTCAGAGCTGATCATGGGTACCACAACATTGTCATAAACTTATCAACACTGCTGCCAATAGTCTATACAAGGGTCAGAAATTATTTTGATTTTTATTTAATTTTGTCATTACACTTTTATGGTTTTAGCATTATATCCTCTAACATAGTTTCTGTGTTTGAATTCTTTGTTATTCTTTTTTGCTTTATCAATAATATTTTCTGGAAGCATGGAGGTGTTTAGGTGAAATGGCAGTGGAGTTTTTAACCAGATTGTTTAATGAAATCTTGGAAAGTGAGAGGATGCCTGAGGAATGGAGAAAACGTGTTTTGGTACCAAATGTTAAGAATAAGGGTGATGTGCAGAGCTGTAGTAACTACAGAGGGATTAAATTTATCAGTCACAGCATGAAGTTGTGGGAAAGAGTAGGGGAAGCTAGGTTAAGAAGGGACATGATGATTAGTGATCAGCAGTATGGTTTCATGCCGGGAAAGAGCACTACAGATGTGATGTTTGTTCTGAGATTGTTGATGGAAAAGTACAGAGAATGTCAGAAGGAGTTGCATTGTGTTTTTGTAGACTTAGAGAAAGCATATGACAGGATGCCTAGAGAGGAGTTTTGGTATTGTATGAGGAAGTCAGAAGTGTCAGAGAAATGTGTAAGAGTGGTACAGGATATGTACGAGGGTAGTGTGACAGTGGTGAGGTCTGCAGTGGGAGTGACGGATGCATTTAAGGTGGAAGCGGGGTTACGTCAAGGATCAGCTCTGAGCCCTTTCTTATTTGCAATGGTGATGGACAGGTTGACAGACGAGATCAGACAGGAGTCCTCGTGGACTATGATGTTTGCAGATGACATTGTGATCTGTAGTGAGAGTAGGGAACAGGTTGAGGAGACCCTGGAGAGATGGACATATGCTCTAGAGAGAAGAGGAATGAAGGTCAGCAGGAATAAGATAGAATATATGTGTGTGAATGAGAGGGAGGATAGAGGAATGGTGAGGATGCAGGGAGTAGAGGTGGAGAAGGTGGATGAGTTTAAATACTTGGGGTCAATAGTTCAGAGTAACAGTGAGTGTGGAAGAAAGGTGAAGAAGAGAGTACAGGCGGGACGGAGTGGGTGGAGAAGAGTGTCAGGAGTGATTTGTGACAGACGAGTACCTGTAAGAGTGAAAGGGAAGGTCTACAAGAGGGTGGTGAGACCAGCTATGTTATATGGGTTGGAGACAGTGGCACTGACAAAAAGGCAGGAGTTTGAGCTGGATGTGGCAGAATTAAAGATGTTAAGATTTGCACAGGGTGTGACAAGGGTGGACAGGATTAGGAATAAGTATATTAGAGGGTCAGCCCAGGTTGGAAGGTTTGGAGACAAAGCCAGAGAGGCACGATTACGTTGGTTTAGACATGTGCTGAGGAGGGATGCTGAGTATATTGGGAAAAAGATGCTAAGGATGAAGCTACCAGGTAACAGGAAAAGAGGAAGGCCTAAGATAAGGTTTATGGATGTGGTGAGAGAGGACATGCAGGTGGTTGGTGTGACAGAGCAAGATGCAGAGGACAGGAAGAAATGGAAACAGGTGATCTGCTGTGGCGACCCCTAATGGGAACAGCTGAAAGAAGATGATGATGAATAATATTTTCTGAATTGTCACCTCTTTCTCTGCCACTGGCGATTTTTGGAAGCTGTCTTTATAAACTCTGCCTTTGTTTAATTCCTCTAAACTGTTTAGAACTTTATCATGAGACAAATGGATTCCATTGCTAAGTTAGGGCATAATTAAAATTCATGACATTTGTCAACAGTGTTTTTCTCAGTACCCACAATGTAGCCAGAATTGCCTCTAGATCAACCCAATTATCAAATAGAAAAAAATATAACCAAATTATATTTCATAGAAAAGTTTAAATCTACTGCTGTTTAGTTATACAAATCCCAAAGCAATGCATCAGTGTTGAAGACTGTATCAAGATCCTTTTTATTAATATTTAGCACCTTTATTCACACCACTTAGTAAACTTATTCAGAATAAATAGCCACCCAGCCTAAATGCTTTTAAATGTACGTTAATACAAATCATGAGATAAAAAAAAAAAACAGCAACTCAAGTTAAAAAAACATTTGTTTTCTATAATACAAAACCTGAATTCAGCATATATATATATATATATATATATATATATATATATATATATATATATATATATAAAATTTATAAATATATTTATATATCTGGTTTACTATCAAAATATTGAACGTGAGTTTGGCGAACACTGGAATGTCGAATGGCAGATGGCCAATTTCCATGTTGCTAACATTATTGAGTGATAGTTCATATCATCAAATGCCACTGTGCATTCATTCATATGAGCTCAATGTAATGAATAGAGATCGCAGTAGAGTGCGGATTGGGAAATTCATCCCTTTCCTCACTGTAGTGCGATCTTGGAGTTGGAATATATAGTTAGCGGGGGTTGTGGAGGGCTGTGCCCCCCATGGGGGTGTGTGCAATGAGGCTTGCCCCCCTGCAAAAAGGGGGAATGCAGTCTAAGACTGAGACTTACCTTAGCTCCTATAGGATCAGTACATTTGATATTTGGAGAAAATGTCGATCTGCTGAAGTTGATCATCAGATTCGACATTTTTACCTACTTAATGTGCAGGAATTTGACCATGACATTCGATATTATGAACTTTTTTTTTTCAGATTTGTGAGTTGTAAAAGTATTTAATTATGCAGTCATATGTCAGAATGCTAGATAGCAGTGATGCAGTGTCCCGTAGTATTCACGTATTGTGTTTTACATACTTGCTTCTGGACATTAATGTTCTCTAATTTCAGCTATAGAAGAAACCTTCACATAGGGGGAATGTTCATTGCATATCCTAATTCAGCTAATAAAAATGCCCCTAACTGTAGAGGACTGCATGTGGAGAGGAAAAAAAGAGACACGTAAGAAGATTGCTTCAAGTATACTTTAAATACTAGAAGGACAGAGTGCATAGGCAACAAATATTTTTAACCATAATAGCAGTGGTAAATAGTTTAAATTTCTGCAATAGGAAGCAAGATGGCTTTGGAGATGGTGATAACATGGTTGGGCAGCATGACATGTCAAGCTGTTTAGTCTACTAGGTGGGAAGTACTTGGCAGTTTTTGATGCACTTGGTAATAGAAGGCTATATTTTGACAGATTAGGCTCTGGTTTTATGGGTAATCAGGTTAGGAACAGCACAGGTGACTGATTTGGAAGTCCTGCTACTTTCTTCACATTTTGCAGATGTGCTGTAAAAGAGAACTCTGCATATAGCTATTTACCACACACTATGTGATTATGACACCAACTATGTGATTTTGTCAAGACCTGGTACATCAGTGATCTATGCTGTGGTCACATCTTAACCTTCTTTGGCCACCAAATTTCATGTAGTTCGAACTTTTTGTATTGCAAGGAGCACGTTATTATATCCTGTGATTAGGAAAAAGACAACCTTGTTTAAGAACTTTCTGATGCAAGGAAGGCATATAATATACAGGATTATGATTGTTTAGCCAATCATAACCTGTTTATTATGTGTTCGTGACATGGATCTCAAGAAATTCACCTCTAAAGGGAATACATAATAAAGAGTTATGATCATCTAACCGATCATAATTCCTTGTAGTACATGGAGCTTTATCTGCTCTGTGTACTAGTACTTAAAAAAAAGACAAAAAAAAAATGTTTTGATGGCTATCAAAGCTATAAAACACTTAAGAGATGATGTCAGAAAGGCTGTATGATGCTTTCCTTTATGTTCATACTCTCCTTTCATGGCTCTTAGTGGTCCTGATTTTTGCAGAATGTCCAAGTTTTTGCCTGATTTGTTTGGTCTATTCCTCATAAAATCAATGGCTGACAAATCACAGAGGATTGAAGTCACTAAGTAGTGACACATATTTCAGTTTCAGTGTTCATAGCTTTAAAAAAAACTTCTAGTGAACATGTCCATTATTTTTGCTACTTTCTCTGCAAGAGGAAGGAACATGTGAACCTTACAGACAGCAATACTACCACTGTGATTTACTGGTCAGTACTGGCAGATTTGACTGCCTAGCACTAGACCTAACCTTAACAACTTAAACAGGGGGTAAATAACAATTGTTAAGATTGGGTTTTGTGCTATTTTAACACTTAACTGATTTGTCTTTCACCGTATTTTGGAGAATACTGTCACACATCTGTCAGAGTTGCAAGAATCTAGCCTTCCACTAGAGAATAAACACCAGCCGTCACAGAGCAGAAACAGAAAGTTGAAACAGCAATAAAATGTGTACTACAGTTCATGCTGTAAAGCGTTTTTGTGTCTGTCAGCATAAAGTTTATTACAGATTCTTAAAGCTGTAACAGGATCAGAGATATACACCTCTTCTGGAAACTGTCTGTGAGGCAGCATAGTGTTACAGTTTTTGAAGATGTAAAATGCATTGCATTCTTTCAGTTTCTTTTTTTTCTTTCTTCTTTTCTTTTTAATCTGTGCCTTGTAGTACACTGGAACAGCTAACACTCCATGTAAATCCAATGAACTGTGTTGCAATACCATATCAAAGCTTTCAAAAGTGTCACATAACACTGCAACCCTTTTTGTTTTTGTCAGACTCTCTCTGTCCCCCTCCCTGGAAGTAATAGTACATCTGCTATGTAATGCACTATGTACTATGAAGTTATGTGAAGTGTATGCATTAATCGACTCTCATTCCACTAATCAAAATTCACTGATACTATGCCAGTGGAAATATTGAAAGTCTGTATTTTTGAAGCAGAACAAGACCTCCCATACCACAATACTCCTGCATGTAGTAGTTGGGAAAAAGAGAAATCTCCAAATTCCCCTGCGACATGATGTGGCTCTGTTCTACTTTGACTGGTCATCACTCTGGCTAATTAAGCAAGACTCTATGATACAGTCCATGCATGTGTTTGTGCATGCATATGCATCTGAGCTAATGTCAACAACAAAAGTTTGACAATACAAATGTCGACACATCACTACTCATATGTTGAAGAATTCCCTTGGAGCATGCAAACAAATACAAAAAAGACAAGATCCGATCCTCCCATACTTCCTTCTAATTATTTATACCAACTTCAGGATCATACAACAGTACGGAAAGGGCAAATTTCATTTTTAATATTTTTGTGTTGCTGTTTTTCTTTCTTGACATAGAATCATATAAACGTATACAAACATACACACGCACAAACACATGCACATATACACACACACACACACACACACACACACACACATAGATACACACACACACACACACACACACACACACACACACACACACACACACACACACACACACACACACACACAATTTACTTGTTTTAAAAATGGACATTGATAAGGAGTGTCATAAATTTGATAATATGAGTTGAACTATTGATGTATTTTACTACCATTCACTTATCACAATTCTACCTGTTTCATCAAGTTAAGGAAACTTCACCCCACTAATTATTAATTTAAATAAAAAAATGAAACTTTGTACAGTATATTCTTAAAAAGCCACAGTACGACACTCCCAGCTTAAATAAAATATAACTCTTAAAACAAGGAGTGCACATAAAAATGTACTTAAAATTGCTATTGGCAATCCAGCAATGTGCACTATGATTACATTAATTAAAAGGCATAACTGCACTGCAAAATAACATTGTGTAATATAATTTTTACAACACTGCTGATGCAAAACAAGTAACTGTCTCTACAGGAAAAAAAACCATAACTAATCTTATAACAGTAGCAGAAAACCACACCCAAGGCATCCCATTCATAAAAACTAGCATTCCCACACTGCATACAGAATATCATGCCATGCAATGCAGTCTTATGTCACTGCATTTTGCAAGATAGCAAGTCACATTTCCCTTCTAAAAAACTCGTGCCACTATTCTTACAAGTCAAACAAGCACAGGGATAAGCGCAATGCAACCCCTAGTGCAGCGCTAGGTATGATACGCTATATGCCTCAGAGTGAGAATATTAATGTTGTTTGCTGTAGGGCTTGACTAGGGCTTGCTTTGCTGTGTAAACACACATACTCTAATACAACATCTGGGTTCATGCTATTATGACATGGCAGTCGTGCAGGTGTTACAGTCAGTCAACAATATTATAACTTGATATTCTTCAGGCTCAATAAAGCTAGGCAAAGCAGCAGTCTCTAGTATGTTAAGGGTTTAAATAGGCCCCTGGGGTCATTAGCCAAATACATACCAATGAACTTATGTACATATGTATTTACACATTGCAATAGTTTTGAGTTTGTGAATTGTTTCATGACTCCAAGGGTTCAAAATGAACTACTCTACCTACCCAGTTAAATATATTAAAATATCTTTTACCTTTATAAAATAAATGTGACCTTCTCACACTGCATCTCTGTGATGCAATCTCTTAAAACAGGTGACTGTTAACAGGAAGTTTGGTAGTTTAAGCCCCACCCAGGGACAAAGCTTCTTTGTTTGTATCTGGTATTTAGTGTGGAGGACTAAGGCATTGAGCTGTTAACAAGCAGATTTCTGTAGTCATTTAGCAAGACAGTGCTCTGGGGTAATAGAAAAACTGACCTAGGCTCCTCTGTGGTCTACAGGCCTAGTAACTTATGTCCATGTACAATCTTGTGATCAGAGTCAAAAGTGCATATATGAGTTTATGTTTAAAATGCATGTGAAGCTATCAGAGCAGAGTACTCCTCTTAACTGTCCAGCATTTTGCAGAATGTCCAAATTTTTCCCTCATAGTTTTGGTCTATTCTTCATGATAACCAAATGTGATGGGTTATTTTGAGAACAAAAAGGGAAACTGGCTAGGCTTGAAATAGCCCACAAGAGCAGCTACTTATGAATCTATAACATTTGTGGTTTTCAAATTTTTGAGGACTGAAGTCACTAAATAATGACAGACACTTCAGTTTTAGTCTTATCCTTCAGAAAATGCATGCTAATATAAACCTGTTATTCTAGCTATGTCTTTGCAAGAGCAAAATTTACATTTTTTCTCTTATTTTGGGCATTTCTCATCCAATTATTCTTGGCTTTCTCTAGCATTCTTGCAAAGAGAGTTTGAGAGGTATACTGTTCAACAAATTAAATTAATAATGTTGAGACTGCAGGAAAAGAAATATTTGTAACAAAGGTAGACTGAAAAACAGTACACACATGTAATTTTGCTGTGTGTTCATCATGGCGAAACACTCAGTGATCCTTCCCTTTACTGCAGATGTTCTGGCATGCTAACAAAGTTTCTGTTTCGAGATGCAGTGCAGCTGTGCACTGGTCAGTTAGCCAGTGGCACAGTGCTTTCTTTTCTTTTTCACTTCCTCTCTAAAATTTAAAACATACCTCTTTTTAATACTCACAGGGACTGATGGAAAAAATGGTTCTGATGATAATGTTTTCAGAGCCATATTTTGTGCATTTTATGCAAGCCTTTGAAATGTAGATTATTTTATGCCTACAGCAGATTTCTTTGACATACAGTCTGGAAGATATCTTTGTGAGATATAGATCAAAACTTAAAGAAATGTCTGTATACTCCACTGTATAGTAAAACAAGGAATGAATAATTTTTATTTATTTTTTCATTTATTTTATTGTGTGTGTGTGTGTGTGTGTGTGTGTGTGTGTGTGTGTGTGTGTGTGTGTGTGTGTGTGTGTGTGTAGTTACTATCCTGACATAATAATAGACACGAAATTTGACAGCTGACATAATATTTTTCATATAATGTTATGGCTTCCAATATGAGTGGATAAATGCAAATTCATGGAATCTCAACTCCCTGAATCTCAACCTGCCAAAAAAAACTGCAGAAAACACTTTCACTGTGTTTTCCTTTTATGCAGAGGAACAAGCCCCTCCTGCAACCCTACCCCTAAATTATATACTGAGCTCTGAACACCTAGGAATGGCAATTAGTGCCATCACAATCGCCAACAATACTTTCCAATGGCAATGCCAGCATCGTCGAGGAATAGAGAGTTTCAGGGAGTTGAGGCTCAAGGAATTATCATTTGTCAAGCAGTAGTATAACAGGTACAATGAACGCAGAAGAGGGTGATTCATTTATTTAATCTTAACGTGTCACTACTTTTTACAGAGGGGGATACCATCAAGCTTCTTGAGCAGTCCCTGACCATACCTACATTGAAATATGGCTGTTCTGTGACTGCATTCACACTATCTACGTTAAAAAGCTACCTGAAACCTGCAGAGCCCATGCATACCGAGACACAAGATTACCGCAACTGTTTCTCACACAACCCTTTCCATGTCTGAATCCTGTAAAGTATATATCTCTGCATGTAAACATGGCAGACACAATTGCAGAAGATAATGTATCACATCACATCTGCATTTCTGCCCCAATAGTGTGATATAAAAAAACAAACAAGTCCAGTACTCTCAGTCAGGTAAAACAAATGATTTTTATATGTCTGTGATACATAACCTGTTGAGGTTTTATTCCAGGTTCAAATGTAGCCCAGATGATTTACTTCAAACTACAATGCAAAATGTCAAGATAAAATACTACAGTAGGATGACTTATGGGAAACATCAAACCTGTTTCCACTGGGCTGTAGGAATTAAACAGACTGAAATTCCATGTGAAGATTTGCAAAGCCAGAAAAGTTCAACCATCTGATCCATTTCCCACTTTAATAAATTCTGTAAAAAAATTTGTTTACATTGTCTGGTCTTCTTACTCAAGTTTCTACTTATTATATTATGAAAAATATTTTGAACTTGTTGATTTGACCAGTGAATCCTTGCACCCATGGCCTGAGCTGCAGCAAATGCAACAAACAAGGGGTAAATTGTATTTATTTATTTATTTTATTTTACATTTGTTGACCGGGGGAGTCCAACTGGATACAAGTCCATTTTCAGTGAAGGCCCGGGGAGAAAAGCTCCAAGAGAACAACTTATTACAGACAAAAAATGTAAAGGACAAGACTTTGACATACAATATTTTTTAAAAGATATGATACATACTCTTGGTACTACATGGTATTAACTTTAGAAGATAGTAGAAAGCACAACATTCCTGGGATAGTTTACTATCAACACTAGAAAGCCAGGATGTGCAATTGTTTTACAGTCTTAAGTAGGTACTGTGTTCTGAATTGGTTAATTTGACAGTCTTAATTTAAGTTAGATGACACTTCAGAAATGAGGTATTAACCAGGGGTGATGCAAGAGCATAGTCGGTTATTCATGAAGTGAATTTTGACTAGTTTCTTGAACTGGGTCAGGGATTTGTTGTCAGTTATATGGGCAGGAAGGGAGTTCCAGATTTTTGAAATGTAGTGGCTGTAGACTGACTTACCAGCCTCATTGTTATATTTGGTAACCTTGAGGAGGATTTGGGTGCTAGATCTTAAGGTCCTAGTAGTGGTATAGGGTTGAAGAAGATTTTGTAGAGCTGGGGTGTTGTCAGGGCAATGTATTATTTTGTGATAGTTGATTGAGTTGAAGTAGTAGTGGTAATTCTAGCCAGTTGAGTTTCTTGAGGCAGTCACAGTGGTGCGTTCTGATGGGTGAGGCTGTAGTGAATTTGGCTATCTTATTATAACAGCTGTCAAGTTTGTTTAGGTGAGATTTATAGAAAATTTTAAAGAAGCTAAGCAATGAGCCATCATATCTTTGGAAGATGGCAGCAAGCCTGACTACTCATAGAAAATTTAGTCATAAAAGGGAAGAATATGCAGATTGTACTCATTTTCTGGCAACCAGAATCAAACCCCAGACCTTTAAATAGTGAAGCCTCAACACCACTAATTGTTTCACAGTGCTGTCTATAACTGCTGTACAGTAGGACACTGTATATGAGCAACAGACCTCTCAACTGTCCCTGTTTTAGAAGAATGTTTATATTTTTAGGACTGACCTACCCTTT
This sequence comes from Protopterus annectens, assembly GCF_019279795.1. Classification (NCBI taxonomy): domain Eukaryota; kingdom Metazoa; phylum Chordata; order Ceratodontiformes; family Protopteridae; genus Protopterus; species Protopterus annectens. Next base: position 226,593,347 of record NC_056736.1, on the reverse strand, counting down.
TGCACAAGATCTTGAATCTCCCTTAGCATATGTGATATTTAAAGCTGTCTAATACATGGCCGACATACTAGTTGCAATAACAATTTAATGAAAGCAGACACACGTCTTACTACATCTCCATTTTTCTAAATCAAAAATAGAGGAAATTGTGTGGTAGAAATTTGCAATGCAATTCAATAAAGTCCACAGATTTTATGCTGTATATGTTAATGTGCTTATATTTTTGCATAACGTTTGTCAGTCCATATATTTAAGTTTTATGCTAATTATATGCCCAGATGTTTAGCTGGGTGTTCTTACTTTTCAAAGGCCCTTGTTGCCTATTTAATATTGACAGGTTGAGAGGTATGATGAGCAGTTATAAGTATGTGAGACTTGGCTTTACACACATATTTCTCATTTATAGAAAATTGTTAGATATGTGTCCTAAACATGTCTGAATCTTAACCTTCTTGAAAGGCATAGCTAAAGCATCATTTTAAATAAAAAAAAAAAAACTGCAAGTTGTCCCTTTTAAACAGTTTTCATTCATACATTCATAATTACTCAGAACAGATAAGGACTACATATCTCACAGTCAATCTGTTTTATAAAGGACAAACTGCAAGCTACACTTATTTAGCAGAGTTGTACCACACCTATTTTCCTGTTTTCCAAAAGGAAATGCCTGCCCTGTGCATTTTAAAACATATTCACTTGGCCACACTATGTTTTCAGGAGTTCTATTCTAATTACTTATAACCTCTTCTGTGAAATAAAACTTATTTTTATTTCCTGCAACTTACTACCTTCAGCCCACAAACTGTGTCCCCTTGTTCTTACATATCTTTTTTTAAAGATGGTAACACGCAGACTCCTTGAAAACATACAGTTTATAACACTTTTGCATTGACTCTGCTCCTCCTGACTGACCATGTTAATCTGTTTAGCCTCTTTTTATGTCTTCCAATAAAATAATGTACTTTTTCTGAGATGCTGCCATGAACGTATGGGTCTATATCACACGTACGGGTCTATATCACATCGCTGAACTCACAGGTGTTCGAATGATGTAATATCGAACCATGAAGTTCGGAACCCAAGAATTACGAAAACACAGAACAGCAATTTTTTTCCCAGGGAAATAAATCACTGTTCAGGTACAAAAAAAAAAAAAACACGTACACTTTAAACTTAAATTAATGTGGGAAGATTTGCCCCCACACCCCCTCACATCCCCCCTACTTAAATATACCAACTCTGAGATCACACTACAGTGGAGGAAATAGCAAAGCCATGAAAATGGCCCACCAATTTTTTTCCCTGGGAAAAAAAATAGGTAATCCTTGGCTTCACTATTTCCATACTTCGAACATTTGGGTTCAATATTACAACGTTAGGACTCCTGTGAATTTGACGTTGTATTATAGACACTGAACTTACACCTGTCCGTGTTAAGCTGCTGAGTTCCCACAACCTGATACCTTAGTATAAATTAGATCTTTCCAGACACATAAAGGACAACAAATTGTTATATTTTACTAGTGAAGTTTTACCCCTTACCTTATAATAGTCCCCCAGCCTTCCCAGAAGCTTTGTTATGTTACTAGGTTATGTATGCTTAGGTCACCAGATATAAATGCCACAGCATTCTTTTCCTCCATACTGTTCTTATTATCACTGTCCACCAGGCACACAAACTACTGTGTGCTCCTTTTCTTGGATTTCTGTTGTTCGGATATATCATTTCACAGTTATGTGCTGAATTTTAATTTTTTTTTTCAGGTTGCTTCTATGTAGGGAATGAGTATTTAAATAAAGTGGAAGCTATGAATGACACTCTAACTTTAGTTGTTGAAGTTAGCTAAATGTGGACATTTGTAACACAGTTGTTCTGTTAAGTTTTAATAAAAGTGATTCTGAATATATTCTAACTGCAGTCTTCATAAAAGGCAATGCTAAAACATAATTTTTGCTATTTTGTAGTTTGCAATGATGCTGATGGCAGTGGCACTTCTCTTTCACTTGGGGCATTTTGTTTAAACAGACTGGTAAACATGCATTTGGTTATTTGTATGAAAATCACTAAGTCTGGGGTTCCACTCTCGGCCTTTTGTATGGACAAAATTTGACCAGGGCACTTATGAAATTCTGCTACTGCAGAGCAGTGCCACTGAATGTTGTTGTTCTTCTTCTTTTGGCTTTTCCCGGTTAGGGGTCGCCACAGAGGAACTCTGGTCTGCTAATGATTGGCAGCAGATTTTTACGGTGCCAAGGTGCCAGCTCGATGCCCAACCTTCAACAAAGGCACGCCCATTTATACATGTCTTTCAAATGCCACCTGACCGCAGGGAGGGCATGCAGACTCCACACAGAAGGCGCTCCAGCCGAGAATCGAATGGGGAAACCTCTTGCTGTGAGGCGACAACACTACCGCTACACCACTGCGGCTTCTTAATGCCAATGAATGTATACCATCCATAAATTCAATGGAGAGACTTCAGTTTAATAATTCTAATAAGGGATAGCATCTGCAAAATACATATCCTTCTTTTACTGCCCTTATAGATCAGTTTTCATATCAGAACCCAAGTGCTATGGTGAAGGCACAGATTCAAACTTACATCCTGGTGATCTTCTTGTTCCAAAGGTAAGTGTACAATTTGCTTAGCTAGTGCTCTACATACCTTCTTACCCAGAAAATGAAGGCAGATTACTGTTATAATCAAAGCTTATATCTATCGCATCAAGAGTGAAGAAATGCATTCACCATGCTACATATACAGGAAGACAACATTTATTATGCATCCAGATGACGTCTGCTATTAGAACAATAGTTAGTTATTTTAAAAAGAAATAAAATTATCTGAAGCAAGTAAAATGTCTATAGGATGTACCTGAAAATAGGTATCTATTCTCAAAAGTTTACAAGATGTAGAAAAAATAGGAAGAAAATACATGAAACAGGAATCAAAGTCTTCATTTGAAATGCTGCACACATGGAATACCCATGCATTTGACAGACATGCTGATGTAATATACTTTAATTTTTGAAGAACACAATTTATTAATTATTTTATTCTGTTTAAATTGTTGAATGTTAGACAAAAGAAATATTCAGTTAAGGGCATGAAATGCAAAGTTACTGATCTGCAAGATCCAGAATTCTGCCATTTTTTTTTTTATTTAAGATGCTTGTAACTGTGGCAGCCTTTCTTCAGATTAGATTTTTTAGTGACACTGCTAAGCTGGTCTGCAGAAAAACTATCAGAGCAATCAAGACTTTAAGTCTCATTAACTCTTTATGGATGAGCATTTCACTGAACAATCAAAGTCAGTTTAATGCTGTTGAGCTAAATGTTTGTAGCTACTCATATACATGAACAATGAGGTCCAGATAGCAAAAATGTTATAATATGCAGATCAGAACTGCCATTTCTTTAATATTATGATGCAAAATGATTAGACAGTGCTCCTCACAACAAAAAGTGATATACATTTTAATACATAATTATCTGAGCATGTCACTCCATAGTAGAAGGAATTATTTCATGACAATCAGAGCACTTACATAATTAGCAAATTTTAGTGTCACAGAATGGGGGCATGGCAGAGGAAAGGTGCTAGAAAACAATAAGTCATCTCTGTGATACTGTTAGCTAATCTAGTAAAATGTCTACGGTGAGCCCACCAAGAAAGAACAAACCCACAAAGCAATGAGGGAGAGTGACTCATAAGGAGGCCTTTAATTAATGGTTCATTTCTAAAGGTAAAAGTTCTAGGACGTTACATGGATGCTTTAAAAAAAATGGGTTGTTAAGATGAGGAAAAAAAAGGGGGCACTACAATAACTTGCTACATGATACGCTTTGAATTATCCTCTAACTGAACATGCTTACACATACATGTACTAAATTACATAATGAACTGACTAGTCAGACACTGAGTTTATTTATTTATTTGTTTGTTTGTTTATTTATTTATTTATATAGTGTTGACCAGATTAGCCCTACTAGGCTAATCACCTCTTTTCAGGAGTGATCCAAGCTGATGTTTATATTGAATAGGGGAAAACTGGCCAGGACACTGGAATTTCCTCCATTATTTTTCCAACATACTATGGCATTGTTTACAACCATGTGAGAAATACTAACACAGCCAGACAGGGTTTCAGTGTAAAATCTCATTCAAGGGCAGCACTCCCTTACTGCTGCTTTTCTTATGGCTGACCACTTACCATGGAAGGAAAAGGCCTAAACAAGCCACTGAGAGTGGGCCTCCTTGCTTCATTCAGGACTGATGCTGTGAAAAGGGCTTATCAAAAGATCTAACTGTAATAGTTATTAAAGTGTATTCTTAATCTGATAAGGAAAGAAAAAATCTTGTCCTTTGAAATAGACACTTAAGTGAAACCCAGATAAAGACACTCAAAAATACCCCCAGGAATTTTCTCAAAAAGTTGATCAGTTTAAATTTTTTGTTCAACTTCAGAAGAACTGCATTGATGTGCAAGCCTTTGGTCATAATCATTTGGTAGTGTATTTCCGCCAGAGTAATGGGAAGCTGCACAATCCTTTGACAGTAAATACAACAAAGACAATTATTTCCTTAGTCATCAGAGGAAATTAGTATAGCATTAGGCTTTCAGGGAGATTGCTGAGATGTAGGGATACAAACAGAGCTTGAAATCACAGTAAATGAGCCCATTATTAATCTCCTGCCTACTTTGCTTCAGGAAGTATTAGAGTAATCCTGTAAGCCCTATAGACATTTTTACGGTTAAACTAAAGTAGTACTAGTTTTAATGTATGCAATATGCCTGTGGGAAAATTGCATTTTTTAACTGTAGTAAATCTGAAAGCTAATCTTGGGTAAGCATTTCTTTCGGTAAGAATGGAAACAGCAGTGCAAAGTATGCGAGGGGGGCTGTTTATGAATTGTGAATGCAGACAAAAGCTGGAAGACAAAGCTTTACTATTCTGAACATTACAGGAAAAATCATTTATACATGTATGTTCTTTTCTGTATTCATTAGTGCTCCAAGAAGTGCTAGCCTACATTTATTTTACAACTCTTTTCTTTAGCTCCCATTGTCACACCCGATTAAACAGGGTTTCTTCTAACTGATGAGCAAAACAGATTGGCTTTCTTATCTGCAGATTTGTTACTTTTTACTTTACAATAACTTTGTCAGAAAAAAATGAAAGAAAGAAAGAAAGAAAAAGAAGGGATATACAAATACAGACTAGATGTATAATACCTAACTATAGCAATAACCATAAACATGATTATGAAAGAGATGGCTTTGATGATACCAAGCTGACCAATACTAGAGGTATCTTAGATATTATAATAGTAATGAAACAGGGTTAACATGATTTGTGTTCCATTCTGAAAAAAAATGTGTTTTGCCATTGGAAAGTTAGAAACAGTAATTCCACATTTAAGAGGCTATCTTATGGGGTCTATTTGAAATGATCAAATGGACAGAATATCAAAACCCACTCTGTTAAGACCACACTATAAACAGTGCATCCATCAAAATCTGACTTCTTTGAATGTCAGCTCATTAAATGCCATAGTCAGCCATCCGCTCAGACATCACCATAGCCTGGTGAAGGAAATGAAAGTATTTCAGAAATAATTCCAACCTAAACCAAACAACCAACATTAACAGAAGCAGAAAAGCATACAGACAGAATCCACCAAAGTGTAAAAGTAAAACACTTATGAGAATGCATAACAAACAGCTGGTAATTATGTGTATACAGACAGTATTAAGTGTGGATGTCTGAGCTGCTGGTCGACTATGACACTGCGGTCTCACAGGAGTAGGTTTCAATATTCTGGCTTTTTGATCATCTCAAACTGCACTGGTTCAGACCTGAAAAGTCCAGCATTCACTATTTTACCCATTGGAGGATATTTCAAAAACTGGTGCATCTGTATTGAGTGTTAGTATACAGGTATACAGTTTGTAGAAGGGAATGAATTGCAGAATCTATGCCGAATGATGTATGTTATCAGTTGGGATGCACTTAAATATGCAAGCTATTCCCATCTTAGCAATGCTTTTATTCAGGGGATCATAATTTTTCTTTGTGAAGCAGCAAGCACCGCAGCGTTGTGGCCCTCGGCTTTGAATCCTTGCTGATCAATGAATGCTCATGACTTGTATAATTTTTTTTCCATACTCTGCATCAGTGTTTCACTGCAAACTTATGGTCCAGTCTCTTGGACAAAGATGTTTAAAGCTTTTACATGTGAGTGCATCAGCAAGTACTAACTTGAAAGTGCAATGATACTTTAGAGCTGTGATGGAGCCACATCACTGAATAAGCAGCTCCAATAGTCATGCTGTGGAACAACCCAAATCGACTTACAAGTGGCAACAGTAAGCATACTGGGCTCTACCCACAACCAGTTAACAGCTACCACCAGGTAATTATTCTGCAGTGTATCCAGATCTAGTTAATAACTGCCACAAGTAATCATACTGGAGTGTACACAAAACTGGTTAATAACTGCCAAAAGTAATCATTCTACAATATAAACAAAACCAGTTTAATAACTGTGACAAGTAGTCACACAGCAGTGTATCCAAAACTAGTTAATAACTGCCAAATGTAATCACACTGCAGTGTGTCCAAATCTATTGAATAACTGTCACAAGTAATCAGATTTGTATCCAAAACCAATTAATAACTGCCAAACATAATAATACTGCAGTGTACAGAAAAAAATGGTTAATAACGGCCAAGAGTAATCATGCTGCAGTGTATCTGAAACCAGTTAATAACTGCCAAAAATATATTGCATTATATCCAAAACCAGCTAATGAATGCCACAAATAATCAAACTGTAGTTTACACACAACCAATTAGCAAATGCCACCAGTACCCCAGCTGTGTGGTGAGGAAGGATGAAACCCTGATTATGACCCAGACCTTGAGTTCAGCTAGCAGTCTGAGTGCCAAAAGGGCTGGATATAGACATATGAGAATGACAGGCTTACAATGTCCCAGCCATCTTGGGAGACCAGGAAAATGGTGGTCTCAGTCATCCAGATTGCTGTCAAGCAAGAGGAGGTTCAAATGACAGCAGCTGTCATCAGAATAGCAGATACAAACCCTGTTCCAAGAGGTGGTAAGTGACATGGTAGGTGGGTACATCAAAAGTGTGCTGTACTGACCATTCATTCCAAGTGAACAACCAAGAGTATGCCAGCTTATATGTACATCTGGTCCAACAAAAACAAGCCAAATCTTACAGGTGTGAAGGCTGTCCTGAGTACAGGTGACATCATAGCCTGACAGAACATTTAATGAAAAAGAAGTCCAGGAAAAAATATCTTTCCAATCCTAACACATTCAAACACAGAAGGTTCTGAACCCAATGTAAATCAAACAAGCAAACTAGTTAAAAAATAAATATATACATTTAAAAGTTGATCTAAGTGCAAGATTTTGCACAGTCTTTGGCAGTAAAGCTAAGAGATGGATCTGAGAAATCCAAATATCAAAAGAAAATGATACAAACAGCAATTGACACTGACAGATGACCTTGTCTATGGACAAAAGCTTGACTTTAACACCCCAAAGCTGTTTTATTTCATTTTCAGCTGCATACAACCTCTGTCTGTTCTCCCTAATGGTCCTTTCCAGGTTCCACAAGCAATTACTCTGCACCAGGTGGACCTCCAAAATACTTGCAAAATCAACTTTGCAGTACTCATTGTTGGACCCAGGGAACCATGGGGACATAACAATAATTGTGGGTGTTGGTTCAGGTGTTGTCATTCATGTGAAGGTTGATAATAGTACCTGCTTGTGGGACCAGCAAGCACAATAATATCAGACTGTCATCCATGCCCTCATTTTTTTTCTGCAAGTTTCCTGTTCTCCACTAGAGGGTACCTTGTGATAGAATTCCACCTAGCCCTCCACCAGGATAGAGCTAACCTTAAGTCACTCCAACCTTTCACCCCCCCCCACCCCCATCCCCTACAAATCCCGACATGCAGCCTGAGACATATCCTAAACTTGGGACACCTATGGTGCAGATGTAACTTCTGCCTCTGCACCTTTGTCCCAGCCAGGAATCTTCATTTCTGCTGCATTTCTAAACATACCGATAGTGGTGTTTAACTTTCTTGCAGTCCACAAACATATCTAAGCACTTATTCATTTTAATTCATAGCAGTTTCATAATTTGTAAACTTTGCATCCCTCTGATAACTTTATACATTATCTTGTCACTCAGGCTTTGTTTTTCCACAATAGTATGAAAATTGCTCTGTCTTTCACACAACATTCTCCAAATTCAGTCATTTTATACAGTTTTACTTAGAGTGATTCAGTATTGGCTTATTCTAAAGATAAATCATTGACACATTCCACAGCATTAGTATACAATCCTTCATGTATAAGCTTAAAATACTAGCTTTACCCACACACAAACACACTAAAATAAACAACTTTCTGTCACTAGCAAGTTTGACAGCTGTTGTTTATATGGCCCTGCAGAACAGATGTCCTTAGTAAGCTTTGCACTAACTGAATGTTCTGCCTGTTGCTTTTTTCCTTGTTGACATTATTATTAAGAATGCCTGAGATAAACTAGACTTCCCTACTCTTTTCAGTAGGTGTCATGGTATCTTTTACATCCACCTGAGCTGCCATCAGCTCAAGTAGATGAGACCTCAGTTTAATATCTCATCTGAAGGATGACTTACTTGGGAGTGCAGCACCCTGTTATGCTACTCTGCAGTATGAGCACTTAGTCTATTTGGTGTGGGAATAGAACACACAGCCTTCTGCACCAAAGGCAAGTGTGCCACCTGTTGCACCTCTGACACTAACAATCTTCCCACATATGTCAAAACTATACTTCTGGTTCCATTTTCAAGAACACTGATGGATGTCATACATTGCTTTTCCAAGCACCTGCTATCTTCTACAATTTTATCATATCTTCATTGTTTTTTCAACCTTAAAACTGAGCAGTGTACCTTCAGGTCAGTACCTGTCATGCACTCCAATTTCATTGCAAGACATCAGTGCAACATTATCAGAGATAATGGGACTGCTTATCTCATTCCCTTCGACTCCATCCTGGAATGAATAATACCGTCATGCTATATTCAGTAATATTTATTATATCTGTAATGCAAATCTTTTCTGAGCAGATTCTTATTGTTATTCTCTTCCAGGCAACATAGTGCATTTCATTGGTTCCATCTATTTTCTCCTCAGGCCAGAACAACATGAATTCTCTACTGTACAAAAGAGAGGCATAGCTTATCATTACATATCATTAACCTGTTCATGATGAACCATGTCTAACTGCCTCCACTTAAACATCTGCAGATTTATGTGCAGCAGTTGGCATTTACTCATATCTTACATGTCCACAGGCTGCAGAAAACAATGCAAATAGGATGCTTATGGACTATTCCCAATACATAAAAATCTGCTAATCAGTGAGTGATTCACTCTGAAAACTGTAAGGTTTCCTAAATGTACCAGGAAGGACAAACATTCTTCTTGCCCTTTTTCCTGTGGATCTGTGTGCAGTCATTATAAATTCTCCTGTACTCCCTGTCTCGAGTATAATGTAGTAGAAATAAGTACGGCGATATCTGCAGGTGACTGTTTGATTCTGACTAGTCACCCTAGCCAAAACATGTGCATCATTCCAGTTTTGCTCACATGCTACAGAGACGTGGACAGAGGTCAATAATGTTAAAACTGTATCATTATTATTTCTGCTTAGCTGTGTTCGTACAGTGCTATGCAAAATACATTTCTCCTCGTTGTCAGTCTGCAACACTAGTACAGTACTTCAGATTATTTTTGTACCCCATGTCACTATGCTACAGCTGAATCTTAAACCAATACAGTATAAAGCATTCTTTTTGATCTATATAAAGGTATCAGTCGTGTTGCTAATAAAAGGGAGAGTCATAGTGATAAAAATATTTATTTTACCCTTGCTTTTTTATGCCCTCTGGGACATCCTAGTCTCTTCAGGAAACAAGTGTCTGGTGACAATTTCTAGGCTGTTCAACTATTTGTTTAGCCAAGGAGTTACAGATGTGCATCTTTGTTTGTCTCCATCACTCCAACATATTGGTTAGGCCTGGTGATGACGACATGGGGAGCAAAACAGGAGAACCTTTGTTTTGCACCCCTTGTTTAGCTGCAGATAGGAGACCATGCCAGTATGAGCTGCAATAGAAGCAGAGAGACTTAATGCACTCACACCATGGAGGAAAATGTTAGAAATAGAATGTTATGCCTATCTATGTGAATCAATGGCACACACTGTTAACCTCTTTCTTAGTTTTAAGCACCTGTGTAAATTAGTCTATTTAGAAGATCCTATATGTGTATATGGGGTCTGTTGTTCAACTTTGAATATGCCTGTGGGTGAAAGTTGAAGTTACAACATGTAGGGACAGAGAATGGGAGACACAGGAAATATACTGGCTTACTGATGTAAATCACTTGGTAGATGGACAGTTAATCTTAGCATCATTCCTGCATGTAAAAGGAAAAGTGGGAACACGACTTCCTGTTTTTGTTAATATTTATGGCTCTGTTATAGTTTGGCTAGGTCTCCTCTAGGAGGTATAACTGCAAACAACACTTCCTTTTATTAAGCTGAATTGTTAAAGTAATCAATTATGAAGCAGGGTATGCTCCTTGAAGGCTGTTGGATGTCTTACGTTCTAATTAGTGGCAGTGTTATGAACAAATGTTTGAAGCATGAATCCTTCCTTGAAACCTGTTGAGGTAAGAAATAAAGGTAGAGGGATGCATGCCTTTAAGAAACTAATGGTCATAGCTAGGTATTCTCATTGCATAGATGAGAAAACATTACTATCTATATATGTTGCTTACTGGGTTAAAGTTGGATAAATGGAAAAGGAGTTTGTGACTGAGGTGATTTGTATGGGTTTTGGGTTTATTAATATTGGGAATGTCTCCTATTACTGTTTTTGCTGAAAAATGTTCCAAGATTCAAATAGGCTGTTTTGAAGTGCCTGCTTCAGTAACTAACAGAACTGTTCCTTGCAGCAAAAATGACTGAGGAATCTCTCTACAGAAGACAAGTTCAAGAAGCACCAAAAATTGCTTTCAAATGCAGAACTAGTTCCCTGGTTTATTGCTTGATGGATGCATGTAATTTATGCTTGTAAACAAAGCATCTTCAAGAATCGAGAGTCCTTATAAGCTGGATCATGCATCATCATCTCACAATTTTGGTCAAAACTGGTCTTACCGTGATTATATCAATTATTATCTATAGTTTATTGTTATCTTTATCCAGGCCTTGATTAAAGTGGTGGATATGTTGATTACGTATTGATACATTACTTCAAAGCAATGTTATTTATGTTTGCATTCATTACTGTGCCGTTTACAGTTGCAATTGAAATGATTTTATTGCTGTCGCTGTTTGCTTCAAACAGACTTCTAACACAGACTGTTACTAGAAGGGATATATGTTTATTTGCTGTTGGCTGTAAAACTGCTGCTAACAATATGGAGGTTTTATTCTACAAGATATCTACCGTTATGTATTTTCAAAAGGTAACTGTGGTAGTACATATTAAATGGAATATGAAAGGTTTGCTTGATATGAAAAGTTAGAAATCTGCATACTTTTTTGCAGTTGGTTACTTACCTATATGAGTTTTAGTCTGTCTTTAAAGGTCAGTCACTTTTAGGCTGCAAAGATGCTATAGATTCAACAGCTTTATAGGACCTTCCCACTTGAGTATCCTAGTTCTTTAAAACATTGTCGTACTGCAACTTACACTAATATAATTTGTGAAAGCACAATAGCACTAATATTTATGGTATCCATTGCTTGCTCTAAAATCAAGGGGTTTTGGCCCTGATTGCACTTCAGACAATCTGAGTTCAATTAGCTGCTCTAAGTGCTGAAAGAGGCAGATTACGAGATACTTCAGTGACCGGACAGTGCAGGTTTATCTATCTATCTAAGGTCTACAGAGCTAATGGAATACCACTGTGAGGGCACTGCATAGTACAAGGCATACTGATCTTTAGTGGGACAGGTGTTCCCTGTGCTGTGCAAATGACAGTGAGCAGTATTACATTTTAATCAGCAGATACAGAAGTGTGGAAGTTTATGTTAACAAAAGCCTCAGTGAAGTAAACGTAACACTATCTATAAACAAACAGAATGAGAGGGGATTTTGGTACTATCTTTCTTTTTCTTCATTCTTTCTTTATTGCATTTGTTTACCATGATAATCCAGATGGGCAGAAAGCTACCCCTTTTCAGTGGAGGCCTGGTGAGAAAAATTGCAAAATATGAAAAAAAAAAAAAAAAAAAAAAAACCTCTAAATTTGCAGGATGCTGGTCACAAAGCTACAGGCTTTCCATATTCTTGTATCACAATGTTGGTAAGGGAAAATCAAACAGCTGCGTTATAAAGGAAAGGAGTATGACACTTGTTGTTGGGTTAGCTACAAAATATTATGTAAAATTTTGGACAAATCAGCTTTAAAGCATCTGAATATTGGCTGTCGTGTTACATTTGATTCTGTTAATGACCGTCAGATACTAACAGTATACATTTTTAAATTACAGTCCCTGAGGGTCCGAGAAAGGAAACTTCATTGATATAATACAGATCCTCACCCTTACCCAATAGTACTGCACAATATTTGTCAGACCACGAGGCAGCTTCCCCCCAACCCCCTCCATCCACACACATACACACACACACACACACACACACACACACACACACACACACACACACACACACCTTCCAGTGTGACTAAAGAATGCAGCACTGCCATATCAAAATTATTTCTAGCACAAAATAAAGCATTATACTGTGAACTTCACGCAGAAATGTTCTGCTGAGTTAAAAGTTGTTCTCTGCTGCCCCCTTCACTGGAATTTGAAAGCACACCTAAAACATAGGATTATACAATATTTTTCCAAGTGAGTGATCATGAAAGTATTCAGACTGAAAAGCGTATCTGAGGGATTCAATTTCTTGTCAAACAATACAAATGAACTGAGACATGATTGATGATACGTGAAAAAGTGTAGGTACTAAATGTACAATTTTATCAGATCTTAAAAAGACCAGCATTCTATAACTTAATCTCCTGTCTTCAGAATTTAAGATGTTTGTGTAAAGGTGTCATGCTGGTTACTTCTGAATTAAAACAAGCAAGAGGTCTTGTAAGTGTATAAGTGCTCATGGGTCAGTGAGTTGAAAGCAAGGATGAGCAGATCAGAAATTAGTATTTAGTGAATATAAAAAGTGTGTAACTTTTGATTCCAATTTTGCAGTCACAATATGAAAACTTTAAATTAGCTCAATTATACAAAATAATAACTTAGCATTCATAAATAATAATGCACTTTTTAATACAGATTATTAGCAAACTGTAAGACTATGCTTTTTTGACTTTTCTAGCTCATAAAGTGAACATATTAAATAGATTCTCACCTATCAAGCTTTGTCATTATCTACAAAACATCTACTTAAATTGACATTTTTTCCTCAAAGAAATTTAAGCATTCAAGTTCTCTACATGCCCTTTTCTTTTACCTGACAGATGTCAAGGTAAAAGATTACAAATTAACAGAATGCCATATTAGTAATGCTGATGAATTAATGACAGTACAAAGGGCAACTAAAGAAATGCTGGGAGTACTATCTCTCACGTAGGATCATTCTTTAAGAAAACTCATTCTTCAGATAGGAATTATTAAGTTTTGTAATGTGATCTAAGAAGAAACAGATACATGCAAAAATAATGACTGAGCTGAAAAGCATACATTCCATTCAAGTTATGTTAGCCCAAGCTTAGCTAAGGTGGGCCTAGTCTTGCCATCAGCCCAGCCTCCACCAAAGCAGTATGTGCTAACTGTCATTTACACGGGTACCTCTTCAAAAGCAGTAACCAAGCTATCAAGAAAGGAATGTTCCAGAGATGTATGATGCTGTTTGAAGCTCAGCTTTCTAGACTGTGTCCTTAAAAAAACTGTACTCATTACATGGCACCTCCACTAAAAACTGATAGAAATCTTAAGAAAAAGTCTCATATGCCCA
>NC_056736.1:226554255-226574255 GCF_019279795.1 Protopterus annectens | reverse complement strand
TATAGTCTGGGTAAAGGGGCACAGCTGGAGAATCTGTGTCAGCCTTTCCCAGGAGTGTCTGTGAAGTTGTATAAATACTTAACTGAAAGTGTGTGTGTGTTGTGTCAGCTACTTGGGCAGGGACACAAAATGCTGGTTGGACAGAAAGGGTACTAGAGGTTCTAGCTTGCCCAGTTAGGCTGAGACCTGGACCCTATAGCTGTGCCAGTGGGGAGTCTTATCGGGGATCTGGTGAGCAAGGGAGCAGCCAGCCCCAGACTGACTGTGATCTCTGTGTGCACTTAAGGGAAATTGTACTTTACTGTGTGTATTAGTTATCCTTTCCTCTTCTAGAAGACGACCTCCCTGGTGTTAGTGGTGAGGATTGAGGTTCCTTGATTGCTGGGCCAGGGCACAGTTATCACAAGTGTTTGGCAGTGGTGGGATCTACTTTGCATACTAATTGGCTTGTAGTGGTGTGGGTAGATCAAATTCCTGTAGCTTATGTACAGTGATCTCTAAAAGTGCTTTGTACTCTAAAACAGCCATGCAGTGTACACCAAGAGTTCAGATCACAATTGTTTATTTCTTTTGTTAGCTTAGTGTTAGTCAGGGTGAGCAGGCAGCATGTTAGCAGATGAGTATGGAAAGCTGACAAGGAGCCAGCTGGCGGAGATGTGCCAGGCTAGGTGGCTGGTGCATGGAAACCTGACTAAGGCAGACCTGATTGCAGCCTTGGTTACAGCTGCATCAGAAAACAGCAGCCTGGAGGATTATCAGACTGACAGTGGAGATACAATATTCTCGGAGAATGGACAGCTCAACCTTTCTGTAGTGGACTTAAAAATCTAGCTGGAGCTAGAGACTTGAGTTGGAGGCCAGGCATATGGAAATAAAAGCAGCCAAGAAAATGAGGAGTCTACAAGCTGAAAAAAATGAACGGCAGAGGAAGCATGAGAGGGAAATGCTGACTCTTCACCAGAGTCATGGAGGTAATGGGGAAGGGAGTAACCCAGCACAAAAGGTCAGTAAACTTCTTCCACAGATTAAAGAGGGGGATAATTTTGATAGCTTCATTCATATGTTTCAGAGGGTATGTAAACAGTATGAAGTTGACAAAGGGCACTGGGTACGGTTCCTGACCCCCTTACTCCATGGTAAAGATGTAACTTTTTTAGCAAAAATGTATGACACTGACTGTTTTGATTACACTGCTGTAAAAATACATTTGTTAGAATGTTTTAAGCTAACACCTGAAATGTATAGGAAAAAGTTTTGTGAGTACAGATGCAAGGCAGATGAAAATGTATTTTCATAGCTAGGTGAGTGGATGTCAGGTCACCACTTTTGAAGGGCTGGCAGATCTTTTGGTAAGGGAACAAGCCCTTAGCACTTTGCCTGAGGACATGAGGATTTGGTTAGCTGATAGACAGTGTGCTACTTCAGAGGAGTTGGGGAAGAAGGGAGACCTATACCTAGCAAGCAGGGCAGCCCTGCACAGGAAAGGGACCCCCATTACTGCTCATAGGACTAAAGGAACCCATGGTGGGCTGCACAGACTGCCCCAGCAGAATCTGCCAGTAGCAGGGGAAGCCATTAGTCCAGGTACATGTCCAGGAGCTAGGGTTAAATGTTTTGAATGCAACCAGTGGGGCCATGTGGCATACAGGTGTCCACAGAGGCAAGGTGAGGAACCAAAGGTGAGAGAGACAGTAAGTGGTAAAGACAAAATGCCAACAGTGTGTTGTCTTGAGACAACAGGGGTATGGAACTACCATCCTGCAGATGTCCTGAGAGGGAAGGATTTGGATGAGACAGTACTATGTACTTATGCAGTTAAGAGCAGTGAGGCTAAGAGACAAGCATGTGGGTCTGGTAGCCTGGGGGAGACCCAGACAGACTGCATACTTGCAGCCAGGACTGCTGTGGTGGTTACTTCAGGGAGTGAGCTATGCTGTAGGTGTGAGACTGAATGTGAGCCACAGCTGCTTGTGGGTACTGATGTTCCCTTGGACAGGGTAACTGCAAAGGAAGAGGTGTGTAGTAGTACCCAGGCTGACAGTGAGGCACCACTGTCAGAGGATGCCAGACTTCCAGTGGAAGGGGAGCTGGAAGGGTTACAAGGAGAGACTTAAGACAGGCTCAGCTCTCAGATCCTACATTGCAAGGCCTGAGGCAGGTAGCTAGGGAGGCACCTAATTCTCAAGGGAAGAGGGAATTTGTATACTGAAACAAAGGGTTACTGTACAGAGAGTGGACCCCTAAGGGAGGGCTAAATGTGAGAGAGTACAGCATTTGGTAGTGCCTAGAGCTTACCATCTGGCTCTTCTAGCCTTAGCCCATGATATTCCCTTTGCAGGTCATATGGGCATAAAATGTACAAAGAGGTGTATTATGCAAAATCATTTTTAGCCTGGAATTTCCAGAGATGTAACAGGGTATTGCAGGACCTGTGAGCAGTGCCAAAAGGTAGGCAAGGCAGGAGACAAGGTGAGATCTCCTTTGATGCCTTTGCCTGTGATTGAGGAGCCATTTCAGAGGGTAGCTATGGATATTTTGGATCCTCTGAGTACCCCAAGTTCCACAGGGAAAAAGTATATCCTAGTGATTACAGATTATGCTACACGATACCCTGAGGCAGTGGCTTTGTCCTCCATTGAGGCAGAGAAGGTGGCAAATGCTAGAGATTTTCATCAGGGTAGGTTTCCCAAAGGAAATACTGTCTGACAGAGGTGCCAATTTTATGTCAGACCTGCTGGCTTGTCTGTGGAAGTCCTGTGGGGTGAAGCACATGAAGACCACCCCTACCATCCGCAGACTAATGGTGTTGTTGAGAGGTTAAACTCTACAATCAAGTCCGTGCTACGGGCATTTGCAGATCAGTTTAAGAGGGAGTGGGACGAATGTTTGCCCCATCTGTTGTTTGCTTACAGAGAGGTTCCCCAGGAATCCACAGGTTTTTCACCCTTTGAGTTGCTGTATGGGCATAGGGTGAGGGGACCTCTAGATTTAATTCGAGATGAGTGGGAAGGTGAGTGTGAGTCTCACAAGGAGTCTGTTGTGGCATATGTCCTGAACCTCAGGACAAGGCTCAGGGAACTCATGGGCCTGGCCCAGGAGAACCTGGCAGAAGCCCAACAACAGAAAAAGGTGTGATATGACAGGAATGCTCGAGCTAGCCAGTATGCTGTAGGGCAGCAGGTGATGGTTCTCATTCCTGTCAGACACAACAAGCTGCAAGCAGCTTGGGAGGGACCCTACAAGGTGGTAAGAAAGGTAATTGCTGATAACTACATGGTGGAAGTGCTAGGCAGATGGCAGGGGCACAAACTGTACCATGTTAACATGATGAATCCTTACCATGATAGGGAGGCCCTTGTACTGAGCATTTGCAGTGGATTGCAGGAGGCATCTGAGGAAGATCTGGGGACTGATCTCATCAGTGAGGCTCGGGGTGACACCTCGGTGGAAGGGGCAGCAATGTCCCAGCAGCTATCTCCTACCCAGGTTCAAGAAATCCAAGCAGTGTTGCAGGAGTTTGGGGGCATATTCACCAGGAAACCAGGGAACACCCACTTGGTGCAGCACCAGGTGGATACAGAACCCCAAAGGCCTATCAGGCAGGCACCTTACAGGGTGCCTGAGAGAGTCAAACAGACTCTGAGAGAAGAGATAAAGGAGATGTTGGAACTAGGGGTGATTCAAGAGTCCAACAGTCCCTGGGCCTCACCAGTGCTGTTGGTGCCAAAGATGGATGGCAGCAACATGTTCTGTGTGGATTACAGGAAATTAAATAGTCACAGAGTCGGATGCTTACCTCATGCCTAGGTCAGATGAGGCCCTAGAGCAGCTGAGTGGGGCTAAGTATCTTACAACCATTGATCTTACCAAGGGTTACTGGCAGGTGCCCTTGACTCCCAATGCTAGAGAGAAGTCAGCCTTTGTGACTCCTTTTGACTTGTATGGGTTTGCAAAGATGCCCTTTGGGATGAAGAATGCCCCAGCAACTTTCCAGAGGCTGGTAGATCATATCTTGCAGGAGCAGGAGGGTTTGCCCTTGCTTACATGGATGATATTGCTATCTACAGCCATTCCTGGCAACAGCACCTTCAGCATGTCAGGGAGGTGCTGGGCAGACTACCGAGGGCAGGGTTGACCATTAAGCTGAGCAAATGTCAGATTGGTATGGCAGAGGTCTCCTACCTAGGACATAGTGAGGAGTGGTAAGATAAGGCCAGAACCTGCCAAAGTGGAAGCGATTCAGGCATGGCCTGCACCTGTTACCAAAAAGCAGGTGAGGGCATTCTTAGGGACAGCAGGGTACTACAGAAAGTTTGTTCCTAATTATAGTACCATAGTTGCTCCCCTCAAAGACCTAACAACGAAGAACAGGCCAGATAAGATAATGTGGACTCCGACATGTGAGCAGGCATTTCAAAAGCTTAAGGAATCTTTGGGAGGACCCCCTGTGTTATCCAGTCCAGACTACAGCAAATACTTTGTTGTGCAGGTGGATGCTTCAAACTGTAGGGTGGGGGCTGTACTTAGCCAGATTTCTTCAGAGGGAGAAGAGCACCCAGTGGTTTATCTCAGTCATAGGCTCCAACCCAGGGAGGAATGTTATGCAGTGTTAGAAAAGGAATGTCTGGCCATAGTCTGGGCACTACAAAAACTTCAGCCTTATCTGTATGGAAGAAAATTCACTGTGATGACAGATCACAACCCTCTAACATGGTTAAACAGAGCCAGTCAGCAAAATGCTAAGTTGCTAAGATGGAGTCTGGGGTTGCAAGCATACGATATGTCAGTGCAGCATTGCAGTGGGAGTAGCAATGCCAATGCAGATGGGCTCTCAAGACAGGGAATGGGGAGAGGTACACCCAGATAGACCTGAAACTCTCAAGCGACGTTTCTCAAGGGGCACTTGAAAAACTTGCTTGAGTTCCCGGGGGGGGGGGTGACGACTGGGGAGAGATGGGCGAAGCCTGCCAGCCTAGTCAAATAGAATTTGATATATAATTCTATCACCTGTATAAATAAATGTAAAATACAGGCTTGTGTTTTTAAATGTAAGAAAACACTGTGAAATGTGGAACTGCAAAATATGTGACAACATTGCACTCAATTGGCCCAGTGAAGCATATTGTATCCTTTCATATTAGAATTCAGCCTGAGGGTGGCTGGATGAAGATTTCATGCCCATTTGTTTTAAGGCTAAAGTTTATGACTAGAATTTAGATGTGGAAGGTGCTTTTATTGCTTTAGTTTCTGTTAGCATATACGTGTGAAATGTCTTGTATCGTAATTTTCTGAGGAGGTGTTAGATTGCTGAATAATGTAGTTTGTGGCCTGAGAACTCAGACCAGGTGTTATGATGATGTAATATGAATACTGGGAAAACCTAAGTGTCAAAAATGATGTAATTTTGGGAGGGCCTTAGAGACATGTTTGTTAGTAATGTTTAAATACTATTTCTCACAAGAGAACTGGAGCATTTTTGATCTAGACATCTAACTTATCAGCACTCTGCTTATGCTCACATGTAAGTTTTTAGCACTGTGATATATTGTAGGAATAGTTAAAGCTAGTAAAGATTAATTAGGTATTTTTCTTTGAAACCAGACCTGTCCTACTGTATTATTTTAAGTTTCTGTGTGATCTGTGAACTCTTAGATATCTCTGTGGTGTAGTAGATTTGTCTTGTGTTTTAATTATTTATTATTAAATACTTTTAAAACCTTCTACCTGTGGCTGGTGGGTGTAGAGATGAAGTATGCTTTAGAGTACATTATATATTTATAGAGTTTACTGTCTAAGCCCTTCCAATAAGCCTTAGACTGTATAGTCACATTACCATTGGACATTAATATTGCACAGTAATAATTTGACACCCTTTTAAGTGCCTTTTAGTAGCTGATATTATTAACTAGGTGGTGGCAGTAATTACTACCGTATAGAAAATCCAAACAAATAGAACCAGTAAAACTAAACAAGGCGAACCAATTCAACTGCAGAACGCTGGCTTATTAGTGCTAGTTTAAAAATACAACATAAAAGTGACAAGTACTAAGTGCTTTCACCCATAAAATATACCGGGCATCATCAGAGTATATGCCCGGTATATTTTATGGGTGAAAGCGCTTAGTACTTGTCACTTTTATGTCATATTTTTAAACTAGCACTAATAAACCAGTGTTCTGCAGTTGAATTGGTTTGTCTTGTTTAATTACTACCGTATAGTCTGGGTAAAGGGGCCAGATGAAGAATCTGTGTCAGCCTTTCCCAGGAGTGTCTGTGAAGTTCTATAAATACTTAACTCAAAGTGTGTTGTGTCAGCTACTTGGGCAGGGACTCGAAGCGCTGGTTGGACAGAGAGGGTACTGGAGGTTTTAGCTTGCCCAGTTAGGCTGAGACCTGGACCCTATAGCTGTGCCTTTGGGCAATCTTAGTGGGGATCTGGTGAGCAAGGGAGCAGCCAGCCCCAGACTGACTGTGATCTCTGTGTGCACTTAAGGGAAATTGTACTTTACTGTGTGTATTAGTTATCCTTTCCTCTTCTAGGAGACGACCTCCCTGGTGTTACTGGTGAGGACTGAGGCTCCTTGATTGCTGGGCCTGGGCATGGTTGTCACTCCCATAAATACGTATAACTGTGCCAGAAGTATGTCTCTGGTATATCCTTGCTGGTGAAGAATTACAGAGTTTCCTAATATTTCTCTGTCAGTCTGTAATTGTAATACAGGATTCTGTCTTCCATATTCACTTTTGAAAATCATGCATCATCTTTGCCTTGATCTCTGCCTTGTGCTACATTATGCATTCAGGAATTTTTCAATTGCACACTGACTTCCAGACTCTTGTCTCTGCTCCACCCACATTTTGCATAGCCAGATATACCTAAACTGTACCCAACTCTCATGTGCTACCAATTCATTCCAAAACAACTGCCAAAAATACAAAATTAAAATCACAACACATATTAAAATAATTACAACCTTTACTTCCATTGCTGGTAGCACAACAAACACACATCTATGTAGATTATTTTCTTTATTGGCTCACACATACCCTTTTGCCTTTTATCTACGTGTTAAAGCTTAAACAGTCTGTGCCATAGTGCTGGGAAAACTGTTTCCCTTTAAAATGCATTTGTATGCCATTTGTCACAAAGTATAAGCTTAGCTACACACTTGGAATTTTAGCAGACTGGTTATTGCCATACTCACTATAAATCATGCAGAACAGATTGTCAATGTGCAGACTTTCCTATCTCTGAAATTAGATTCATTGACAGATAAAATATGGATTTATGGCTATCCGCTGCAGGTCAACAGAAGGGAGACTTATGAAACATTTACTGTATCACTGAGAAAGTACTACTCCAAAGTTAGCATCCCTTCCACACTATGTCACTCTTACAGATATGAGAAATGACAAACAAAAGTGTCATGAAAGGAGATACTGCAAGCCCAGTTATCTGGAATTTTGTAAATAATTATATGTCATTTGTGAATATCAACATGATTCATATGCTTGTATTACAAATGTATTAGAACTGTATGTCATATAAGATTGTTTGTACATGCATGTGTGCTGAAGAGGCATTTATAAAGTGCTGTTTTAAGATGTAACCACAGCATGCCCTACTGGATTAGAACAGAAATGTACCTGCACTATTGTAACTGTTTAGATGTATATATTTTAACAATGGAAACTGGCACACAAGAGGTTAACTTCAGAAAAATAGCTGAAATTAAATTACCTTATGGCCATGTAATAAAAGGATGTCATCTTTCAGTTTCAGTGCAGTAACATACACAATGTCTACAACTAGACATTTTCTGTATTGTCATGGAAGTGTTTTATTGTTTTATGACTTCCAGGATCAGCCTTAGATCTAAGAAAAGCCCTTGTCTTTGTATTTTCACTGGTAGATGCTAAATGCTACCAGCTGCATCAGTGGGTGTTTTCACCTGGGATAGAGTCAGATGACAAGAAATTATGCCATTCTGCAAGCTATCCCAACAGTAATACTTGGGAAGTCTCTTAGTGACAGACTGTATTCTGTGTTATTCTGTGTTTTGCCTTTGACCTGACAACATCAAAATCCAGTAACCTCATCTACCTTGCTTGCTCTGAAGAAAGTTATTAGGGTACAGTAATTCCCTTAGATACAGTCAGGAATATAGCAAAGTTTATTTTTTCTTTAGTTATTTGAGACTGTCCTGCAATGTTGTTTTAAATATTTCCTGTGATTTTGAACTCTGATGTAACTGTAAGTATATACTGAGTAGTTTCTTGTTCTTTTATTATTTATTACTAAATATATTTAAACCTTTCATTGTGGCTGATCTGTCTAGAGATATTTAAGTTCTGGAAGTACTTGCATATTTGTTTGGTGACACTGTGTGGGCCACTCATAAAAGACTTGCTCTTGGTCAAACTACCATTTGTATTAATTGTAACATTACACAGTAAGATTGGACACCCTTTGATAAGGGCCTAAAAGTAGCTGATAAAGAGTTGGCTGGTGGCAGCAAAAACTACCTTATAGTCTGGGCAGAAGGAGCATAGCTAGTAAACCTGTGACAGCCTTTCCGAGGTGTGTGTGTGTGTGTGTGTGTGTGTGTGTGTGTGTGTGTGTGTGTGTGTGTGTGTGTGTGTGTGTGTGTGTGTGTGTGTGTGTGTGTGTGTGTGTGTGTGTGTGTGTAAAATCAAACCACAAAGAGTGCATGTGTCAGCTACTAAGGCAGGGACACGAAACACTGGTTAGAAAGAGAAGGTGCTTGGCTTGGCCACTCAGCTGAGATCTAAACTCTATAGCTGTGCCAGTGGGGAGTCTTAGTGGGGATCTGGAGAAAGAGGGAAAAAACTGCCGCAGACTGACTGCGGTCTCTGCTTGCTCTTAAGGGAAATTGCACTTGAAGCAGAGAACTGCATCAGGCAATACTGTGTGTGTACCTGTCATCCTCCCAATGTACGTCTCCCACTGGTGCTAGTGGTGCAGATTGACACTCCTTGATTACTCGGCCACTGGTGGGGTTTCACAGAATGTATACATGCATCCTGGACCTACAGGTGGATTAAACTGCAGGGATTCCCTCAGCCTGCTCTACTTGTTATTTTTATTTTCATAATCTTACTTTCATTAGGTTCCCTGGCACTTAAAAAACGTGTCATAGTAGCCCTTATTCCCAAGGGCAGACATACCATCTCTCCCGACAGCTATAAACCTCTAAGCCTTATCTGTGTCTTAGTTAAATATTCTGAAAGAGTCATAAAACAGCTACTGAATGAGATGCTATCCAATGGTATAGACCTTAATAAACATATATTTATAGATCAAAGGTCTCACCTAATAAATCGTATACACTTCTACCAGTGTGCTTTGGAGACTATGAATTTGGGTCTGGCTGTGGATATGATTTACCTGGACTTACTGAAGGTCTTGTATACAATTCCCCATAATATGATCTTAAGCCTTTTAGTTAAGTATCAGGTTACTGGTTAAATTTGGGAGGTGGATAGCCAACTGGCGCAGTAATCTAAAGTATTAAGCTAAAATTGGATACTGTGTTAGTAGCAGATCTTGTGGTACATCCAGTTTATAAATAATTTATAAGACCTATCTCTGAATACTGAGCCACAGCTTGTAGTTATAATTTTCAGTCTCTTAACAGGCATGAAAGAATACAAAGAACTTTTATAAGACTGTTTTTTTTTTTTTCAGAAAAGAATATGGAATATGTGGAAAGACAAATTATTTCTTTATTTACTATTAATTACTAACTTGTAAAGGGGAGTCTAATTCTCATTTATACGTAGGAGCATGCATGATAATCTGTTTGGTACTACTTTATGGATGTCATTTAGGTCTTTTCCCAGAGAAACTAGAAATACTAATAAACTGGTAGATGTGTCCAGAACAAAAACACCCTCCTTACTAATACGTCATAATAGAGCAGGAAACTGTTGGAATTCCTTTCTTTAGTGATTGACAACTTTGTGCACCTTAGCTGCTTTCATGAGTAATATTTAGCTTAGTGAGAGGGTATTTTATTTGTAGTTTAAAAGTAGACTCATTCTTCTAAGGCTTTAATTATGCTCAGGGACTGTACACACTGAAAAACTGAAACACTGAAATGAATCCTTTAAGGCACATAGACTGTAATATTTGTTTATATCAGTATATGCATATCTGCCTCATAACTACTTATTCATAGTTTTCTTTTCACACTACAGTTTGCATATCTGACAAGATGGAAAGGTTTCCATAAACATATTCATTATGTCCACCTAAGTATTCAGTAGTCTGCTTGCTTTATCATCTTTTATGTTAGTGTTTTATGTCTTTTCATAATATCCACTCCTGCATATCTCTCAACTTTCCGTTCTAATGTGTACAACACAGTGTGCATATATTATGTGTTATGAATACACAAATATCACCAGACATCAGTGTGTTCTTTTTCTTCAGCTATAGACTATCAATAACACTTGTCTTTATATTGTGAGTAAGTAATATTGCACATTATGTGCTAGTCTTATTAGTACTTTTTAAAGCTCTTTTGAGGCCCCATTCTCCCCTAACCATTAAGCCCTCATCTTACGCTGACTCATCCCTCCTCACTTCCACATGTCTGAAGATAGCTGCACAGTGGAGATAGGGAGCGAGTGGCTTTTCCACAGCAGGATGCATACCAGCCTCTCCCCTCTGGCTCAACAATCTGGAATTGACCACTCCTACCCATCGTTCACCTGCTGCCTCCTCTAGTTCCAAGACCACCACAATAACAGCAAATGCCACAAAACAAACACCAATATACTAGGACACTGGCAGGATGACAACACAATCAGATAGCTGCAACCACATAGCTGTCAGCAAGCCATAGGAAAACTGACCAGGAAATACTTCACAAGACAAAATAATGACATAAACACTTCTCAGATGTTTACTCACTTCAGTGAAAAATATATCAAAGTGTGAAAAACATAAATTATGTATTAAAAGGACCGAAGCAACAAGACCATGAGGAAAAAAATAAATGAATGTTTCATAGTGTAAACTTCTTTGATATACTTTAGCACAGTATGAAAGCTTTATATATGAAATGGCAGAAGATTTATGAACAGGTTGCTATATAAGTGGATGCTCAGTGTAGACAACATGCACGAACATGCGCGCACACACACACACACACACACACACACACACACACACACACACACACACACACACACACACACACATACTTACATGCACATCACACAGACTAAGTTTCAACAGATGGCACACACTTGCCTTTGATGCTGGAAGATCAGAAGGCCGTGGATTGTATTCAAATATCAGATATTTTAATTCATTTTCCAATACTGACACTGCAAACTGGCATAAAGGGAGTGCTTCACTTCTGTGTGTGCCATATTACAGATGATATGTCAAACTGAGGCCCCATTTGGCTGAGCTGTTGGGAGATCAGTTGGATGTAAAAGATCCCATGTACCTATTGAAAAGAGTAGAAGTTCCCCAGTGTCCTAGCCAAATTTCTCTTAGTCAGTATGAATACCATGTTGGGTCTCCCCTGAATAGAAGCTGTTGGCTTAGTGAGTCTATCCTAGTACACATAAATAAATAAAAGTTGCCTTAGACAGTCCACCCGCCCACCCCCTTACAACAAGTCCTTCACAGAGAGATAATGTCAGAACATTTTAACAGCCTAGTAAGTTCCATCTTATATCCTGGGTTTCAGTCTGCCAGAATCCAGCTGAATACAGTTTGACTCCAAGCTAGTCACATCATAATAGCCGTCCTACTGGCACTGGATTACACCCTCCCCTCCCCGGCATAACAAATACTGACATTTCCAAACAGTGGGTTTTATTTTTATTAACAACTTGATAAAGTCATTATTAATGTTTTAAATATCCTAACACACTCCGTTAGTATTACTCCTTTTGTTTCTTACTGAGTGACTTTTCGTAATGTCTTTAGGCTGCACAGATACAATCTATTTCTCTTTAAAAAAATGATGACTTTACATATTTTCATGACTGCTGTATAAATCAAACCTTTAAATGATTAACTAAATGACTCCAAATGTGAGTTGTTTGTAAGAGATCACTGACTCATACTCGTTTTTTGAAAAGTTTGTAAAGTGAATATAACTCTGAATATAAACACTTATGCAATGACACATAAGCACTTAGCCCAAGTATTTGTTTTTCTCTAAGCCTTACATTTTTTGACAAGGTGTGACTTGCAGTGAATTCACTCAGTACAACAGTAAGCTAGTTAAACCATTCAGTGACGTAAATCACTACATGACTGCACTCCCTGGACAGCATTTTCTTCCATATACAAGATGCACTGATTCTCAGGTACTTACATTTCATGTGAATGACTTTACCTGAGTACTGTGAAACCAACCAAGCTGGTTAAACTTTGTCTGATTAGTCACTTGCTAGAAAAAGAGTAGTAGTACATGGCTGAAAAGAAAAAAGATTGCAAGCTATTGTGAAAAAGATCACCGACAAACTAATTGCATTTATATTAAATTTGCATATTAACATTTTAATACTCTCTAAGGTGTCCAAGAAAGGATGAGTTAGGAAGCTAGAATGAAAAAATGCTCTGAGTATGCATGCAGAATCTCAGGGCTTTAAAAAACTTGAGTATGGCTTCTCTTAAAATGCAAGACAATTTTTGAGGGAGTGTGTAGGGACTGAAATTCTGAAGTGGCAGAATTCAAGTTTTGCATGCATTGTTTGTAATATTCAAAATCTGTAAGACTTTGCTGAAGTACTATTTTTAGAAGAAAAGGAGTATCATGGATTACGCTATAAAATAATTAGCAACTTGATTCGTAGTTTGGAAGTCTGGAGCAGGGTTTCAAAATAGAGAGAAATATCTTCCAGTTGTTCAAAACTCACTGCATATTTTCCCAGGTATCTCTCTGATCTTTTATTTAATGAATTTTCCTAAGGAAAGGAAACAATATCCACTTTCTTGTCAATTAACTGCCTTATCTCAAGTCCATTTTGCAATTTGTTTTCCTTATTTGAGGGACCCTGCTGCTCACTGAGTTGACTCATAAAATAAACTAAGTACTTCTTCAACTGTAGCTTTGCTGCATGAAATCAGGCTACTTTTCATAATACCACAAATGTATGAAAATGAGGCTCACAAGAAACAAGAAGAGAAAAAAAATGATGAATGTTCTTTCTTCAACTTATTGCTTTCTATGGTTAACAATTTCTTGCAATACCACGTTAAGGAATGCACCTAATTTATTTATCCTTTGTTGACTGGGTAGGTCTCACTAGACTAACGACAATTACCCAGGGAAGACCTGAGGTAGTATTTATAATAGAAAGAACTTCCTCAACTCTTTTTGATAGGTGTCATGGGGTCTTTTATATCCATCTGTGTTACCACCAGTTGAAACAGATGGAACCCTGGTACAGATTGAACCTTGGTTTAATGAGTCTTCTTAAGGGTGACACACACACACACACACACACACACACACACACACACACACACACACACACACACACACACACACACACACACACATTTTCTGGAACTGCATATTTGAAAAACTCACTCCCTTTTCTACAGTTGCAAGATAACAGATACAAAGAAATACTGTGTTTTGCCAAAGCCCACTTATTTTGTAGTTATTTATTTATTTATGCATATATGTTTTGCATTCTAGTGCAGTTTTCAGCAGGGGATGTTGCTGATACAGGGATATGACTCCATAAAAAACATTGTTTCTGAATTTTTGACATTCACATTCCTACAAAGCAGATGGGGAAAATGGGACAAAACTGCAACAATTTTGTTCTAGACCCTTCAGCTGGTCAAAATACTCGCTTTTTGCAACTTCTCCCTACATACCAGGACAACCAATACAAGTTAGAACAAAATCTCTTTACCCCGCTCCTTTTTCAGAAGTGGTATGGTTAGCAGGCAGGTGTGGGAAAGGCAGTTTCACAACACCATACAGAGATAGGGAGGACCTGCCAAGAAAGGGGAAAAAAACAGAGGCTTTACTGAAAACTGATGCTTTTCAGCAAAATTATTGTTTGAGTAAGTCAGCCCTCAGTCTACACCAACTAATTGAATTCATATTCTATTCTCACCACCCCACTGCACCATAAGAGAAGGTGGATCATGCAGTAGGGGGATTGGCCATAGTTGTGAGTGTATGGTACGGAAGAACAGCTGTGGCAGGGCTAGCCACCTGGCAGAGCAAACCTTGGCTCCAGATGAGTGCCACTGTTATAGTGATACTCCAACCCCATGTGCAAAAATGAAAAAAAAAAAAAAAAGATGTTGTGGATTGAAGGATTCAACAAAAGTTTCATCTACTAGAGTTGGTGGCACTTCATGTAGATGTTAACATTCCAGTGACACATACTGATGAGAGTCTCTAGAACTTTCTTGATGTCTAGGTTGCCCTAATCAGGCACTTCCACTCCCAGTATAAACATTTCCTTAAGTTTTTTTTTTTTTGGACTAGACCTGAACTCTTTTACCCCAGTATAAACATCTCCTTAAGTTTTTTTTTTATTTTTTTGGACTAGACCTGAACTCTTTTAGCTTATCACAAAAAAATGATGACATGATTAAAACTGTACATTTAAGTCAGCAAATTAAGTTGTATCTAAATAGACACATTCTTGTGTCTTTGTAATATTAACAGCTCTCCAAGTTCAAGAATTATAATTGTTCAGCTTTTACAATAATATTCACTATTAGGGATGGATGCCATTGAGAGGTGGCAGCCAGTTATGTTGGGGAGAGGAAGGTGCAATGGGTTTGGTGCAAAAAATGAACAGGTGTTTGGCTGCTGTCTTGGGTGTCAGAATACAAAGAATAGATATTTGTCTCAATACATATTCACGCACAACAGATTTATAGTTATGACAAATATGTTTAAGGTCTGACAGTCACAATCCAACATAGCTCTCAGGGACACATCAGAAATAATCAGGGTCACTCAGGGACACTTTTAAAATATTACTATGATTAACTTGGGACCATACCTTTCATAGAATCAGAGAAAAATCTAACAGAATCAGGTACAAATCCAGAAATAATCAGGGACAATCATGGGTACTTTTAAATTACTATTAACTATTAACTTATTTTAAAGTACTATTGACCTGAGAATTTGACAATATAAGGGGTTTTGAATTAATATACATTTTCTGAAGTAAAAGACTTCTATGTTTAATTATTGTCATTATTAAGTGCAAGTCACCATTTTTTCGCCAAAATTAACCAGTCTGAGGGAAAGAGCTAAATATGAGTCAAAATAATGGACGCCCCTGACAATCAGGGACAGATGAGATATACGCTTGAGACAATGACGGAATAAAAGAATGTGGTTGATTAGACGTTTTATTAAGTAAAAGAATAAAATAATGTATTGTCGTTATTTAACACCTTTTTCTTAAAAAGCGAAGGGCAGAGCTAAAAATTCAGTAAAAAACATATGGGACAGCCCTGAAAAATACGGATAGCTGAGAGGTGTGAACCCTGAACTGCAGTTTATGACGTTGTTACGACTGACTGCTAGCTACTACTACAAACGGCTGAGCTCTGCTTCTGCCATAACTCTGCAATGACGATCCCCTTGCACAGCATGCATTTCATTCAGTCACTTTTATGGAAAGAAGTAGCACCTAGGTAAAACCATAAACTGTAAAAGTTGGAAAAATGCTGCTATCTAGCTCAGCTGGCTAAGGAGCCAGGCTACATTCAGAGAAAATCAATAAAACTGTATGAACGTTTTGTTATAGTTGATTTGGAAATTACATATTATTAACCTGTGAAAGCCATTAACATTTCAAATCAGTACTAATCTGGAAGCCAGAAAATGTGTTGCTAGTTACAAGATTGATCAGTAAAGCCAACTGGCATGCATGTCTTTGCCAAAGTAAATATTTTTTTCAGGAATAGAGGGACATGTATATTTCCTTCATAGTGCTAAACAGACTAGACTGCAGAATTGGTAGCTAATCAAGAGAAAGTAAAGGCACAAAGAAGTTAAAACAAACATATGCTTTTCTTTTTTACTAGACACTAAATACAGGAAATGGGTGTTAAAAGTGCATTCGCTGCTATACGCATACATTTCAGCTCCAGATAAAGCAAACGCTTTCACAAACATTGTGTTCTATTCTTTTGCGAGTAACGTTTTCCTCTGCAGGATGATCTTGCGCTGCATCGCTTCCACTTTAAAGAAGAAAACAGCTATTTCAATGTTTTGCATCCCCAACACACACACATACACACACAATCACTGCCATCAGGCTGTGCCCCTGATAGGAGCTAAGCTGTTCAGTTTTCCATCAGATGTGTGGTCCATATTCGAAATGGGGACCACAGCTTTCAATGAATCAGGGACACTTTAAAATATTAGTACTATTAACATGACACATTGACAGAATAAGAGAATGCGAATTAATAGACATTTTCTGAAGTAAAATAAGTATATAATTATGTATTGTTATTCATTAAGTTTAATTCACCACCTTTCTTGAAGAGGGACTGAACTAAAATTTGAGTCAAACCAGGGACAGTAGAGAGGTATGAAGGGGGATACACACTATATTTGTTCACTGAAGAGGGGCAGAAAGCTGCTGAAGTGTATATGTGATCAGCTCACAATTGCACTGTACATCCGCATTGTTGCACTCTTCCTCGACCTTAACATTCAATGTACTTTAGAGCCCTCACTTGGCTATAAAACTGAAGGACATACTCTGCAATGGTGGCACTTGTGTTTAGGGACTAATTTCGTGCTGGGGGGGGGGGGGCGCATAGCATGTTCGAATTGCGGGAGGCCGTTATAAACAAGCCATCAATTATTGTTGCGCTGATTATACCTGCAGAAAAGCGCCGTATAGTATGTTTCCATCATCAAGTCTCAGACTTAGTTTCCAGCTTTTGGCAGCAGTGCGACAAGGGTGGCCCTGGAACTCTGAACTGCTCAGACGGATATGCATACTATCAAAAAAGCATGGCGTAAATGATAAGGACAAAAAAGTCTTACAAGTTGGGGTTTCACCAGTTGCGAATTTCAGTCATTATATTCACCGCTTTGCAGCAGGACAGTACCAAACAGCAGACTTTTATTTCAAAACTTATTGGCATCGTTACACAAGTTACTTCATCCACCAGAAAACATTTTTAAGAGGAGCTCCTACGCTGAGTACTTGCAGCAAAATCAATTTCTAAAAATTTAAATTAAGATACCGTTTGCTAAGTTTGCAGGTTGAAGACAACACAAAGACATCAAACACACCCCATGCACGCAGCAAATGACATTAACCAGTGCTTGATCACCTTTTATCTGCCAAATAAAGTAGGATATGGGTGATATTTTAATAACAGAATGGAGAGAAACCTTATCAAATCAAGGAAAATGTTGAAGTAGAAAGTGTTAAAAAAGTGGTGCATACCGATTGCACAATGGAGATAGAACAGATTATTTCATTACTTCATCCAGTGCAGACAGAGTCCGCTGAGAAATACAATAATTCCCTTCCTTTGAATACTTGTTCAGTCAAGGCATGTTTTTACACATACCACGCGATGCGCTTATTTAAGGTAAAACAGAAAAACTGTAAACCACATAAATTGACGGAAAATTATTTTACAAAGCTTCATATTAAATATATGATACAGACTCAACCTTCCATCTCCAAAATGAGGAACACTAGCCCTCATAATGTGGAACAAATGGATAAAATGTGGGACGCATACTAATGGCTTACTAACAACTTCAGCTAGGAAGGCCACAGGATGATTAAAATATGCTGGTTTCACTTATAAAGAAGATCTTTTAATGAATTCATATGATTCATTTTTATTTACCATGGATTTCACTTAAAAAAATCTTAACGCTGAATGTGTGGCAGTGTCTTTTAATGTGGAATACTGAGGAACTTTGAGGAACATGAAGTTTTTAAGACCCCAAATGAGGTACGTTTCTCATGAGATACATTTAAGAGGTATACGCCATGCCACCTCACGAAGGTGCACAAAGAATCACAGAGGTTTGTTCAGGCTTTAAAAATAGTGGAACTCTGTACCTGTTCATATTCGTCACACGGTTAAGAGATGTCAAGTCATCCCGTTTGATTTGCCAACAAAGAGATGTCGGCATGCAACTGCCTTCTAAAACTGTCTTTACGTTTCCAGAATCTAGACTAGCAGTAGGTTGAGTGGAATTATTATTGACTGACCTCAGAATATAGAAATGTCAAACACGCTACTCAGAGGCAAACATCTTAACTAAATTCAGTTTTACAAGGAGTCCATGCCATGCACTTACTTGTAGGGTAATGCTGGATGCAGTTTGTATTTCCCCGACAGGGACCAGTGAAAGTGTTTTGGGTCATGCATGATTACTATTTGGGGATACCCATATAACTATCCAAAAGCGTCCCAAAGTCCATTTGATAAAAGTGGCATCGAATCCAGCCCAGGATATTGTATTCCTAGTGCGAGCAACTGCTGTCACGCTCTCGTGTTGCACGAGCAGCTGCTGAATGTTTGCAGAGCACGTTATGCCGGAGCTCAGCAGAAGAGTTGATCCTCTAGGCTTGAGCTGTCAAGTTGTCTTACGGCCAGGTTCAGTCTTGTGTTGGTTCTTTCTTTTTTTCTCCGAGAGCCAGTCTTACTCGTTTGGTTTGGTTGTCTGTTACTGTAGTCAGATTGCCAGAGGCTGGGAGGGAGGTGTAAAATCAAAGACTTGGGTGGCTTTTAACTCAGCCTTTCAACCTTTTCTGAAATGCGAAGCGAGCTTTTATATACCGAATTTATTTCAGTAAGGACAAGAGCTCCACCTTGGGACATCAGAGCCCGTCCTTCCACAAAATACACTGCTGCGCTGCCTACAACTCTTGCTCTTCATCACACCCCCCTCATCTGAGGAGCACTTACACTTCCGCCAAACCATAAAAGAGAATACAGGAGGTAGGAAAACACCGCTCTGACAGAGAGCGATAAAGACAATTTTCTAAACACAGGAACCCTTTCCCATATAAGCTGGCGTTTGAGATAGTTCATTAAGCTACGTAGTATAGAGTTTTCATTAATTTCTGTTTTGTTAACGCCTACCCCGAATATTATTTTTTTAACAAATGCATTCTGGCTCTGAATATCTGAACTTCAGTGGTATTTTGTTTAAAAACGTATGTTACCTCCTCGACGTGTTTATTCCTGCCTGGAGTAAACACTTACCTCGTTGAAATCACTTTTTTCATTTTGCCAGAACTAATTATTTCTCTTCTTTTTTGCAATAATTTTCATTATATTCCTTGGTCGTTGGTAAGAGAGCCTCATTTAATCAGATGCATTTTAGGTTGAACAATATTTACGGTTAAAAAAAAACAAGG
This sequence comes from Protopterus annectens, assembly GCF_019279795.1. Classification (NCBI taxonomy): domain Eukaryota; kingdom Metazoa; phylum Chordata; order Ceratodontiformes; family Protopteridae; genus Protopterus; species Protopterus annectens. The sequence goes on along the minus strand of NC_056736.1, from coordinate 226,554,857 downwards.
ATTCGTGTGCAAAATGTGTCGCAGTTGTGCTAGAAGTAATGGTAAAGAAAGTTGGTATTAAGACAGTAATAAATCTCAGAGAATTGGTAGGTAGCTGCAACCAGGTACGTCATTCGAACCAAGGTTAGGTGAAATGTCCGAGGGAAGTGATAGTATTTATAGCTGCTTTAAAAAGCGCTAATATTCTAGTGTTATTGAATGTGATTGTCTAATATTCTCCTATATTAGCTTTAGTAAATTATGTAAATTGTTTAATCATATTACCAAGAAGGGTGTATAATCATTGTCTGTATATATTTCTGAAGCAAGAGAAACATGACCGCGTACACGTGAGCTGCTAGTCCTTCATTTTCTGGCTGTCCAACAAATATTGTTATAAAGTTCAGCCATCGAATAACAATTTAAGGATTTCATCTGGACAATGTCCTTTAGGGGGCCTAAACGATGAACAGCGCTTGTGCAGCAAACGAGCGTTTCTAATACGTTTTATTCCTTTTTGTCTTGGTGCCAACAGCGGTAGGCAGTGGTACTAGTGGTATGGTGGTGGTGGTGGTAGTGACGATGGCATTATTGATAGTGACATCAGTTTATGCTACCAGTGA